>NC_061113.1:243233406-243236004 GCF_002878395.1 Capsicum annuum
GGCCAAGAACAAAAACAACTTCTACACTTTCCTTTTTTTTTTTTTTTTTGTATTTTTAAGCTAGCTAGCCTAAGATTGATCTTGTGAAAACAAAATCAAGTCATGTTTTGATACCAAATGATACAAGATCGACAAGAAAGACACTAACACATACCAAAACAGTCCATGATTTGAAGAACCGAGGACCCTTTTTGGTGACCTCTCTCGGATTCACTACACAATAACAATACAAACACAATAACAACAAGATTCTAAGGTGTTCAACACCTATAATCAGCGAGCCACAAACTAAGATTACAACACAATAACAAGAATAGAAATGACACAATAAGGTCTCGGGTTTGGACACCCAAAACCGAGATGAACACAACAACAATAATAAGATAGAATGATAGATAACTTGACACACAATGCACAAACACTATGAACCAAAGTGTATATTGAACACTAAGACCCAAGAATTCATACAAATAACATCAAGTTCTTACGGTGACCTCAAGGGAACGAAATCCCTAAGCAACCAACGTTTCAAAACAAGCAACCAACACAAGTGATTCCACACTTGTCACAAGTGATATCCACACTTGTATGAACACTCTCAAAGAGCTCTCAAAATATCATCTAAGTTATGAGAAAATGACCTAATATGTTCTATTTATAGCCTAGGTTACAACTTATTACAAAATGACTAAAATGCCCTTAATGAGTCAACACTCCAAAGCTTGTTCCATTAGTTGGCCAATCACCCGAGCACGAGTTCTTTACGTATTGATCCACAATCGCGATCGTACTCGTATCAATAGTGTAGTAGCATTATATTACTATAATTTTCTTGTGGTAACAGTGTGATGTTGAAGAATAGGCAGAAAGCATTACTTAGTACTTATTGTAAACATTCTTTAGCCATGTAATTATACACTGTATTTCAATCTCGACACATTGAAGAAGCATTGTGTGATGAATATTATTATTTGTGACTATTAATAGTGATTATTAGACATTAGTAGGACATTTTGGTCTTTATTAGAATGTGTAATTTCAGTTTTGTACAAATATGTTATTTTGGAGTAGTATTTGTTTGAAGGGTAGAAGGGTTTTTCATTGTTTGATGGACAATTTGATAATTTAACTTTTCACTTTGAGGCTTTCCAATATATTGATGATATTCCTAGCAAATATAATATTCTATCATGAATTTGGTCGGAATACAAACATAACTTAGATTTTTTAAGAATAACAGTTGTAATAGCTACCATTTGGTATGCCCAGTGTCACAAACTATGAGCATCAAATGATGTAATTTCTAAACTAATAAATTAAGATACGGAAAAATTAAAATTTACCACAAATCAAACTGTCCTTCACGTGCATTCCATTCTGTTATTTTTTCTCACAACCTGCATAGATACACCAAAGAATTAATATATGCAACTCTAACGTGTATATATCGATAGTATAACACACAAAACTAAAAGTAATAACTTTATACAACTGCACATATATTCTGAATAAACACGTGAACCAATAAAAAAAAGTTCCTTCGGTGCACTAAAACTCCCTCTATACACAAGATCTGGAGAAGGATCCGACCATAAGAATCTATTATATGCAGTTTTAAGGATCTATTGTATGCAGTCTTACCTTGCATTTCCGTCAGAAGTTGTTTCCAAGCGTAAGTTTGTGACCTCCTCATCACATGTCAATAACTTTACCATTTAATTTAAGTCTACTCTTCAAAACACGTGAACTAACAAGCAAATAAAATATGTCAAATTTTCATATACTTGGTGAGAAGACCTCGGATTTATCAAAGAAAAGCGAAGAGGAGGAGGGACCAAGTTTGATTTTTTTCCGTGGAACATTACTATTTCAAAAGTTTGCTAAGCTTGTAAGTTGTGAATTAAATAGGAAGATTATCAAAGAGAAGCAACCACATATCAACACCTATATATACTTTCACAAGATAAAATGATGATTAAAGATTCCCACCGCAACTCATATTGGCAATTAAAGTTTAAAATTTAAACTTGATGGCGGAAGCTGATTATTATTTTGGTGCACTAAAACTTTCATTATGTGCAGGATCTGCTGATATTCTTTAACAATAATTCGACAATGAATAGAAGATAATATTTAGAAAATAATAAGGACTTCAATAATAATGAGTTTGTAACAACCGCCTCTTCATTTGCTCAAAATAATTTCAAATTATTTGAACTTAGCCATATAATTATCAAAGTGTTTTTTAATGTAGTTATAGCGTATTTACCTTTTTGTACAAAAATACTGGAGGAAAAGTAATTGATGGTAGGGCAAAAAAGTCTATCAACTTTTTATGGGTATTTTGGTCTTGGCGAAATGATCAGATGGACTCTTGTACTTGTACGAGTTTGTAATGTGAACATTTTTAATCTTTTATTCTGAATTCTTTAACTCATTAAAACATAATATTTTAAATCATTATGATCATTGACTGAATATATGTGACATTAAATTATTGATCTAAAAAAATACGTATTTACACGCGTTTTTAAGCGAGTGAAATCAATATTTTTCATTTAAAAAATAATAAATTTAAAAAAAGAGACAATTTTTTTT
>NC_061113.1:243236104-243238835 GCF_002878395.1 Capsicum annuum
TGTTCTACTTGTTGTGTAGAAGGGAGTTTGGTGGTGGTGGAAGGATGTGGGAAGTGGAGATGGTGGTTGTGGGGATGAAGTTGGAGACTGTGGTTGTGGGATGGGGGGACGGAGAGTTTGCCGAAAAACCTTCTCTGATATCAGAAGCGGTGGTGAAGAGGAGAGGTGGTGAAGAGGAGAGGATTGTGTAGGAAGGTGAAGATTTTTAAAAGTTTTTATTTTGATTTGTATTTAATATTATTAATTAATAGTTTTAAAAAATAATCAATAAAAATAATTATGACATGACATTGATTTATGTGACGTGGATTCGATGTGTCATTTATTTTGGACGAGTGAGCTATACACATGGTATGAGGGATTTAAAATCTTGTATTTTGATAAAATGAGGGATTCAAAAAATAAAGGACTGAGCAGATGTATTTACTTTACAATCTCAAACAAATATAAAGGCCCAGTAGATCATTCGCTTTTTACCTTTCAATTTTCAACTTTTAGGACTTTACTACTATCGATCTTAATATTACTACTCCGTAGTATATACTAGTAGGTATTTCTTATATTATCTCGAGGTTCTTTCTTCCTTTTACTTTTCCCTTTTCATTTAAGGCGTATTTATGTAGCCCTCTAAAACACGATTTTTTCAACACATCAACAATCCTCCCCCATATATGGGAGTTTCATGTGGTGGCGGAGCGACGAATACCGGTGTGATCGGTGGCGCTGGCTGAGCAGCGGTCTTGATTGAGGAGCTGTCAAAGCCACACCAGAACTGCCAGGATAATAATGTCGCGGAGTGAATCCTGGCGCGTGCTCAGGTGACTCAGTAGTAGCAGAAAATTGCGTCTAAGAGAGCGGTGGGCAATTAGAGATATTCCCAAAACCTTCAGGGAGCGGAGGAGGAGGCTGGCCCATGCCCGGTGTAAATCTATCAATTGTTGCCTGAGCCTTACTACCTCATCATTGTGTTCAGAACTTTCTTCCCTGTGATCCTGATCCGGGTCAATGAGCGAATTTTCCATCTCCCTGCTAGCCATAGCGAGTTTTGCTTTGGATCTAGTGAAGTATGGATGACTAGCCAGAGTGCTACAAACCTACCACTGTTATCTGAACTACATTAGCAGGTTTATTGCTCAACTCACAACCACTTGTGAGCCCATATTCAAGTTGCTGAAAAAGAGTGCTGCGGTAAAATGAACTGAAGAATGTCAGGAAGCGTTCGATCGAATCAAAAGATATTTGTCAAATCCGCCCGCGCTGGTACCCCGGATCTCTTTGACAAAATCTGGAACAACTGGATAAAGGGAGGGAATATGGTGCCGTCCATTGAATTAATTATACTAGGAAGACAACGACTCTTCATATGAAGATCAGGACTTCTCAATAAAATTAATGACTTAAAATCAAATTTTAATAAAACACCTTAAATAAATATACATACAAAAAAATAATAATTTGAAGTTTCCTTTTTTTTTTTTTCTTAAGACAAGACCTTCAAGTTCACATAATTATTTTTAAAAGTAAAGACTAATTATAACCATTTGTTTGCAATATATTAGTTTAGATGTTGTTGTCACAAGTTTATTTATTAATACAAAATTTTGAATTGTTTAATTGAAAGTTCTAAATATTTCAGATAAAAAGTATATATTTGTTATTTTTAAAAAAAGTTATAAATTTTGTACTTATTTTAGAATATTCACTATTAATTTAAGTTAATTTTAATTTTTTTTTGTGGCACTCAAGATTTTAAGGCATAAGCAAACACTTTACCAGTCTTATCCTTGACCTATCTATGGCGAATATTCTGGAGAAAACGATTTTGAAGGAAAAAATATTGTTGCTGCCGAAGAAGAAGATGCAGATGATGATGAAAATGGGTACCACAGCGGTGACAAGAATGAGAAAGGGAAGGAGAAGGAGAAAGATGATGGGAAAGATGCTTTATGGATTTTTATGTTACTCTGTCCATTTTAATTTAAATTTTAAGTTTAAAATTCTACTATATTTTATTTTTAAACTCTGATTTATTATTAGTGACTGTCGAGTATCTTTAACGTAGATTATTGTTTTTGATATATGATATTTATTCATCATTCTTCGTGAAACTGATCGAGATGCCAACATATAGGTACTTTGATCCTTAACGTTTACTATTCTTCTATTCAACACAATTTTCTATCATCATTAACACTAATATAATTCAGTATTTCTAATTCACAAGCATATTGTAGAGGAATTACGCCTAATTTTGATTTTGAATTTTTGTCTCTCGAAATGCTGGGTCTCTAGTTTTTGCTTCTGCTTAATAATATTTATAAAAAATGATCTTAGATTGAAAACTACACTTAGAAATTAAAATAACATCTAACGCCTCATGGACAACAATTAATACCATATTACTAAATGAGTAGACCTTATTTATAACATACTCTAAGCACTTCATTTTGATGCATAGTTTAGCCCAGGGTCAATTTATGCTTCATGGTCAATTTACATTACTTATGAGGTACTTTTTAACTTGAAGCCGTCAATAAGGGTCTGACTCGGAATGTAATTTGATGAAGTTAGGCTTCAGTTTTTGCAGCTCATTTAAAAATATTAAAAATTACATATATACACAAATTTAAGTTACATAATTACAAAAAATCCCCAATTGGTAAAATAATTACACAAATTCCATAATAATTACAAAAATCCCTTTATTGGGTATTTTCTCTCTCATCAACAT
>NC_061113.1:243241835-243343261 GCF_002878395.1 Capsicum annuum
CTTTCAATAACAACCAATACATATAATCCTCTATCACACATATACATATGGAAAAGAACAAAGGCAAATAATATTCATACCTTAGAATTCACCTCTTGATTATGCATTCCTGTTTGCACAAATAATAGGTGTCGTTCGAAGCTCTCGAGTTGACAAACGCAGTTATCGGTTTACTTTGGAATTTCTACGGTTGAATCAAAAGTAATTTAAAGGTCAAATCTGGCTAGGGTTTGTTCTTTCTCAATGATTGATGATGAAAATGAGTTTTTGAACTCATATACATGTATATATACACATATTTCCGTTCATAATATAATCGAAAATGACCAAAATGCCTTTAAAATTTAAATAATGTCAAATCTATCCTTTAGTGGACTATTTTGATAAGCTAAAGTAGATTGACCATAACACTTTGCTCTGATATCGGATTTGGGTGAAATTGGTATCTTTCGAAGGATAATTCAAAGGGATTTCATTTCATATAAAGTAGGCCACCCAGTTTATCCTGTACAAGGAGTTATGGTCGTTTGAAGTTGACCCTAAAAATCTATTTTGATAGGCTGAAGTAAAACAAGTATAACTCCTTACTTAGAAGTTGGATTTGGATGAAACCAATTGCATTGGAAAGAAGACTCAAAGATCTTTCTTATCATAGGTCGCATCTCTCCCAGTTCATTATATTATGGGAGTTATGATTATTCGAAGTTGACCTAAAAATTCGGCTGGCCTCAGTAGTTTGTGTGCAGGAAATTTTCCTGCACATTTACTATTCCCAAATATCCCGACCACCGTTTTATAGTTTTGAACGTGCTCGATTATATCCAAAACCTATCCGTTTTTGGAAATCTTTATATCGTTGGAAAGCTTATTCAATAACCTTCGCATGGAACCATTGACGGGCAAATTTCGATATAAATAAAATAAAAAAATTAATTTCATATAAATAAGACCAATACATGTACTTGAATACGCCAATACACATACTTGAATGCGGGGTGTTACGATGACTAACCATCATACTCTTTGATTTATCTTATGAAAGTATAAATGAACATCATACAATCACTAACTGTTAGCTAATTATGTCAATGTATAAATAACCCTCATACATGACTAACTGTTTAATTGTCAATGTATAATTAACCCTCATACATGACAACAATTTAATTGTCAATGTATAAATAACCTTCATACATGACTAAATATTGTTTAATAAGTAACCAGCACATATGTCTTACAGATTATATTAATTTTCAGATGTATAAGTTAACATTATACATGTGTTAGTGTAGTGTATATTTTAACCTTATACAGTTATAACTTACCCATCATACATGACTAACCATTGTTTAATGTTAGTCTGATTTATGTTATGAAAGTATAAATGAACATCATACAATATTTAACTGTTAGCTAATTATGTTATGTTTTTTTCGCAGGGCATGAAATACCGAATTGATAAAGTCCCACCACACCCATTGCATATGGGGAGCTTATGTAACTGTGCTTTCGGGGAAGAGATAAAGGAATATTTTGGAGAAAATGTACTGGGAGTATTTAGAAATATAATTTTTGACATATTTTTGGATTTGCCAAGGTGCAACTGGATAGGACGGATTTCAAAATGCCTACTCATGCTTGAAATTCAGCAGGATAACACAAACGAGCTTCATGTTTGGATACAAGGGGAAATCCTCAAATTCACAATGCTTGAGTTCGCCATTGTAAGCGGTCTGAAGTGTACCGGTAATATTGATGATTATATGTATACTTCATCATCTAAATCAGCGTTGATGTCGAGGTATTTTCCTGACAATAAAGGAGCAATAACTCATTCAAAACTGATAACACGGGTGAAGAATGGAAAATTTGATAACGCTGAAGATGCTCTGAACCTGGCGATATTGTTCTTTATTCATACATTTATGTTTTCTCAGCATAAAGAAGCACCAATAAGTGTTGAGCACTTTTTGATTATTGAGGACGATCGGTACATTAATTTTCAATGGGGAAGGTCACATTTGAAAAGTTAATGAGTTCCTGGCAGCAGGATTTCAACACTGTGAGGCAGTTATATTCATTGGGTGGAATGTCAAATGTTCTAAATGTTTGGATGTTTGAGTGCTGCTCCGAAGTAGAATAAAAAACTGTTGTCCGTCAGAGAAACACTATTCCCATAATACTAAACTGGTCGGTACATTGTATAAGGCCTAAGTATGAATCTTTTATGTCTGGCATGTTCACTAAGGTAATTTTTTAACTTTTTACTTATTTTGTTTATTCACGTCGTTTCATTTATGTGTAAATATTTTATTTTTTATTATTCTTTACAGCATTCTTACAAGAATATACAACCTACAACCAATGAAGTTAGCAGATTGGATTTGTCCTTTTCAAAAGATTTTGAGATATGTGATCCAACAACTTATGCTTCGATATCTAATTTTGGAAAGTTGAAAAGGACAGTAGTTGAACTTTAACAGCGTGTTGGTACCATTGCTGAAGAACTTGGTGATTTCAGCATTATACCGCCATGGAAAATCCTCATGAAGGCTGGTTTTGAATCTCCTGTATCACTTGACCAACCTTTGAAGAAAAGAAAGACTGTCATATTTGATCAAGAAAAGCAAGCGGAGATGGATGATGATACATCTGGATATGGTCATGAAGTACATCATGGATCTGATTTGTATCGTAAAACTCATAAGGATGCAGCAGACAAGGGAGAAATTGGTGTGTCTGAAATTCAACATCATCATCATGTAGAAATTAATGTTTCTCCGCAGAGTCACCAGCACAAGTTTGTTCCTTCATCATCCACGCAGCCTGAAGGGACTTCTAAATCAAGTTTAGATGGTGATGAAATAAAGAATTACATCAACAAATGTGTAGGTTTAGTTTATTCATCGTACATTTTATCAGAATAGCATGATGTATTTCTACTAACTTTTTTTCCTTTACGTGATAAGTTTGCTGAAAAGATGGCCGAACTGGTTACACTAATATCAAAAATACCTGCTGAGGTTGTCAAACCATTGAAGAATGAACAAAATAAGCAATCACAGATATAACAACTTAATTTCATTATATTTTGCATAACGTTGATGAAATCTTCATACATTCAGATTTTGTTGTTATATAGGAGGACAAAATTGACGAATAACAACAAAGTCAAGAAGACGAATCCAACAAACAGGAGAGACAACATAAATCTGATATGCAGGTACTTTTTCTCAAAAATACTTACCTTATCAAAAATAAATATATTTTTTTAAAAATAGCATGAAGATTATGATAAGGGATCACTAAACGATATAGAAGTGTCTCGTGATGAAAAATCTAATAAGCAACACCTTCTTGAAGAGCAACAATTGCTGGTATTGTTTTCCTGAATACTTGTTACGTACTAAATTTGTGCAGTTTAACTTTTCATCATACATTAAGTTGAATGTATAATGATCAGTTATACATTAAACTTTCTACATTTTCCTTCAGCAAAACACATGTTATTTATGAATTTCTTCGTTAATAATAATGTCATTTACACTTACTTAAACTACAACATTCAAGAATCACCAAAAACAAGTTTATGAAGAACTATTAATTAAAGCGACTTGTAATTTAATTTAAGATGTGAATGCGGTCGATAAGGACGCAGGTCATGAGGATAATTTTGAAAATGAGGACTGTTCTGATTTGCATGCTTTTGAGGTATCTTTATGTACATTATATTTATCTTTGGAAAAAAGGATATTAACCTTATCGGCTGGATATATAGTTGTATCGATCTTGACGCTTTCAATATTTAAACATTTAAACAACCCTCATACATGTCTAACTATTGTTTAATAAGTAACCATCACACCTGTTTAATAGATTATATTAATTTTCAGATGAATAAGTTAACCTTATACATTTGTTAATGTAGTGTATATATTAACCTTGCACAGTTATAAGTTACCCTCATACATAACAATTGTTTAATGTTGGTTTGATTTATTTTTATGAAAGTATAACTGAACATCATACAATCAGTAATTGTTATCTAATTATGTCAATGTATAAACATCCATCATATATGACTAACAGTTTAGTGATCTAGACGCTTTCACTATTTTGCACATTGTTTAACAGTTGTCTTAATAAATACAAATTTTTATCTACATGCAACTTGGATAATGATAATCAACACATAAATAATAGGATGAGATTATGGCATATGAAGAAGAATATAGCGATTAAGAGTTGGGAAAAAAGAACATTCCAAATGTAGAAGATTTGTTGGTATTATTATGTCCCTAATATTGTTTTATTACTAATATAAGTTTCTATACACATGTAGTTTCTTCTGACTTCTTCATATTAGGACAGTTAAATCTACATAAAACATTCAATTGAATGTATCAAGAACAGTCATACATCCAACATATAAACTTTTTCATTAACATAAAGGTTGTAGTTCATGATTAACATCATACATATTTATGTTTTTAATGCCATATAATCATTTGTGCATCAAATATTACATCGTTTGTTACTACTGATATATTTACATATTCAAATGCACCCATTATAGATAGAAATTTCTTATCACGGGTGTAAAACTTCATCACAAACTTTTACATTATACTTTGAATAAATGTTAATACATGATAATTGTTATTTAATTTAGGATGTGAATCTAACCGCTAAAGAAGATGTTACTGAAGTGAATTTGAAAAATCAGAAATCTACTGAAGTGACAGATGTCCAGGTATTTTTTTTTCTTTGCTTAACACTTACTTTTTTTTACACATAAATATCGTTCTACATGTTCAACCTTATAAAAGTACGTATTGGGACTTAATGTTATTTATCTGGTGCATATCAAATTTTTTCTGTGAATTTAAACCAACTGAAATGTATTGATTTTTTTCTCTACTGCATTTCAATTTTTTTCTGATATTGATGCTATCATGATTTCTAACATAAATGTTGTAAGCATTATTATAGTTATACATTCAGATATTCTATGTATACATTTCAAATCTTTATGTGTTCACGTAGGATGAAGTTGGTGGGACAATAAATGATTCAATACAATCAGCTATAGATACACTTTTATTTGGTCTGTCAACACCTTCGATTACAAAGTCATTGGATGTTGGTGCTTCAAATAAAATGACCGAAAGACACTGGGACCTTTCAGACAGTCATATTCCACCTGACTTCCCTGATGCTCAAGTTCGGAAGCTTCAAATAAGAAAGAAAGAAGTCCAGGGTTTTAAGGTCACCATACATTTCAAAGTATGGTTTTGGCTCTAAGGATGCGGTTGATATCGATAAAGACGAGAAGCTGAAGTATGCTTTTGATGGGTACAACATCAACCAATATTTGCCTAACGAATTGATGATTGATTACTCCCAGTGGATTGCCGTAGGATTGCTGAAAACTCATTCTGCCAAGTAAGAAATTTGGTATTATATTTTTGCCTAACACCACTTTGTCATCTTAATCTTAAGGGTTACTGTCATGTGTAATCAATGACTATTATCCAGGAAAGAGACGGATAACCACTATCGAGTAAATGCTTCTGGGTTAGGTTACAGACAATTGGACTTTGTCGTTGCATACCCACAGTAAAAAAATTGGTTTTACTTGATGTCCGAACGCAAGACATGCTGGAACGATAAGGTAACTTATTCTAACTATTATCCATATCATAAGTTCTTTTGTTGATACTTAATATTCAACAATAGCATAACATAGCATACATGAAAACATATGTATAATAACATATTATACATGTTAGCCAATGTATAATAACATATCATACATGCAGTAATTTCCATTATAATTTCTTGAAGTTTAACCAACATGTCAAGTATAATACCATGTAACTACAGCATAGCTGTATATCATACATATACTCAACAATTAAGGTCGAAGCTACTAATTTATTTGATTTGTTTCTACTATTTTACCTTGTTTTCACTTGTAGCATTTAGATGTGATCTTCTACCACTTGAGAACGAAATTGAAGATTCAGCTGGGTGATGATTATAGATATACAATGACAAGCTGCTTCTTTAAAACATATGTTGAGAAGACACATACTCGCTATTATCCAGCGGAACCGGCAGTTGACCTATCCACGCAACAAGACTATGCAGAATCAATTGTGGTGGCTAAGAATGAAGATGCTATTGCTAATATAATTCAGGGATTCTGTACGTCTGCTGGATTACCATGGTATATGGTTGATGGGGTATATGTTCCAATTAACTGCGGTAAAGAATTTTATTGGGTATTGACTGTGATTGTTTTGAAGAAAAGATTAATACGTGTGTAAGACTCACTGTCAAGTAAAATAAAAAAAGAACATCCAATTGAAATACAAAAGTTTGCAGTTATGATTCCAACTTACTTGTCAGACAATGGCTTTTATGATAAGACCGAGCGAACTGACTGGCCATCACTTGAAGCTTACAAAGGAAAGATTACTCAGCAAACTGGTCTTGTAAATGAAATTCCATTTGATGTTGACTATGTGTAAAATATCTCACAACAAGCGTCTGATAGTTTGTAAGTAAATTACAGTTTATTTTTCATGTGTAATAATGTTAGAATTGATTTACTGATTATTATTATTATTTATTTTTTTCAAAGTAGGGACCGTGGCGTATTTGTGTGTGCCTATGCAGAAATATTAAGCGAAGGACTACAAGTTCATTCATGTGGGTTTGATTCTTCATGTCAACGTGCACGCTATGCTTCCTCACTGTGATATTACGGAGTGGAAAAGGCAAATAAAGGGTACACGAGTGATAATGGAGATCCGCCTCGATCAAGGAAAAGTGTTATCGAAGAAATTGAAGCAAATGCAATTGTTACTTTAGAGTAGCAATGTTTTCTAATTGTTGGCATTGAAAGAACTATTTCTTATTTTGGTGTTTAATGTTATACATTTCCAGCAATACTTTCTTATGGTTAATGAACATTTTATGTATGTCTTTTTTTTTGAAGCAATTGATTAGCGGTTTCTTACACAATACTGTTATGATACAAACTTTTTCTTGGTCTAATTTGAGTTTGCCTTATATTTTTTTTTTTCGACTTGTACAAACAAAAATAAAAATATATTGCCATTGCATTTGAACACATAATATTTTTACTATAATGTAATTTTTTTTTAAGGTGAAACTACATTACACTAATAATTAATATGTTAAATATATGTTATACATAACATATATTCCTGTTGTCACATTTTATATTTTCTTACACAAAATTTTCAAACATAGTTTACCAGAATCACTTTTATAAAGCATTACACAATTTCATACAATGATACAAATGTATAATCTAATTTATACATTCTTAAATGAAAAAAACCATTCTTTATATAAACGTATAACGTGTAACAATTAATATCGATTAGAATGACATTTTTTCCTATGAAAGATAATACACCAACACAACGTATAACGCTAAATCATACATTTCTTACTCATTAAATACTAACGTATAACAGTTCATACAGATTATGTTTCAACTATTTTTTAAGTGAATGTTATATTTCCCAGTCAACATAACACATTCACCAATCAGTTGAAAATTACAGTGACGTGGTTACGAAATATGATAAACAAAAAATTACACAATCTGTTCAAATACTATTAAATATTAAATGAACAAGTGAAACTCAAATAGCAACCAAAAAACTTAAAATTAATTGTTCCAGCATTCCAAAGAAATCTAATTAATATGATTATACTACTAAAAACAAACAAACCATCAACATTTAGAAAAACATAATATCTTCATCATGATTCCTTTGGAAAGAAACCACAAGTCCTATGATTGTGACCGGCTCTTCCGCATTTACCGCAGCGATTTGAATTTGAAGACAACGATTCACTTGATTTCAGATGCCTTCTTTTTTTTTGGCCTAGCAGGAGGTCTTCGATATTTGGGCGGCAAAACTTCTTCATCATCAATAAAACATGGAACATTCCAATCCTTCTTGTCTGGCATTGGAAGTATCGGGAGTTCATATGTCTTCACTATGGTTTGTGGCCTGTACAATTCAGAGCAATAACAACTATAATCCTTTACATCCACATTTTTACTTTTTAATACGACAATTCCATGTGGACAAGGTATTTCATCAATTTTATATCGGCCACAATTGCACGTGCCACGCTCAATATCTACAATGTACCTCCGTCCCGAATCATAAACATAATAAAGATAACTTCATGCTGGTTTAACCTGTTACCAAAAGGCATAACATGTTTCAGATGCAAAAATATTAATATACACTTAATGTAAAACAAAGTTTCTGTTCCATAATTATTTTAACACATACCGTCATCTGCAAAGATTTAACACCATTATGAGTTAGAATTTCTTCAAATCTTCTACCAAAAGTTGTATTTGTGTACGATGCAATTTTGTTGTTCTTACACTTCCATGCAGCAAATAAGATTCTAACTTCTTCTAGGACACCTAGAATAGAGAGTTTTCTAGCCTCAACCAAACAACCATTAATACATTCGGCTATATTTGAAGTCATCATTCTACCTCTATTTACAGGAGAGTGACACCGAGCCCATTTTTCATACCCATCTTCCTCTAGATATTCCTTAACTCTTTGATCAACCTTAGCAACCTTTGACATAATATATTCAAAATCTTCTTTTTTATAAGATTTAGCCATGGAATAATGAAGGTCACTAAGTCTATCTTTGCTTTTCCTAAAATGGGTGCAAACGTTTTTCCATAAATGCCATATACAAGCTAGATGAGGGACATTAGGATAAACAATGCTTACACCTTTTATGATACTTTTATTTCTTTCTGAAACAACACACATGTTGTCTCTTTCACCAAAGGCCTCTCGAAACTTTTGAAAAAACCAAATCCACACGTTATCATTCTCTGAATGAATAACACTGTAAGCTAATGACAGAATACAACCTACGTATAAATTAAAAAAGTCAATAACGTTTTTGAAAAAATATACTCAAGGTTTGATTTATTATAAATAAAACATCAATGTATAAGATAATATAATATATAGTAAATAACAAAACAAAAATAATGTACAACATAAAAAAAATTAAACGCACAGTACCTGCACCATCTAATGTGCTTGCCGATACAAATGTTCCTTCACATGGACCGCTTAAATGTGCTCCGTCAACAACAACAACAGGTCTACAAAATTTAAAACCCCTAATCATCGGACGCAATGCAATAAACAAGTATTTAAACTCGTTATCTGCTGCCTTATGCATCCAAATGTGCGATTGGGGATACACTTGGTTCAACATATATATATAACGGAGCATTTTTCTATATCGATCTGCTAGTCATCCTCTAAGTATCGCAATCGCCTTTTCTTTTGAGCGTCATGCTTTCATGTAGTTAATATCGACTCCGTAAACAGCTTTCATCTCTTCGATAATGTCCGCGGGGGTGTGTATTCTTTTGTGATTGATTAATTTTGGGGTAGTAAATTCACTCACAAAATTACTTGTTGCAACCACATTATTCAGCACTCGGTCCCTAAGACTGCTACTATGCTCCGAAACAATGTTTTAATCACAAACAATTTCGATTCATTTATACAAGAGGCCTCCATGACCCACTGGCAATCTTCGTTACGACAAATGAGTATATAGCTGCATCAAAATATAAAAACTTAGTCATTGTATTAACTAAAAGTATTAATCTTGAAAATATGAAGAAAATAAATTTATTCCAACAACTGCCCAGTAATATTATACATTTCTCTGCATGTCTAATCTACATTATACATACTTTTTAAAAATTAAAAAAATCAAATAATACAACACATTAATCAAAGAATTAAATTTCATAAAGTATGTATTCATGTTATCAGTAGATATCTGCAACAAAAAATAAAAACTTAATCAATGTATAAAACAAAAATATTAAAAATTAAAATATTAATAACAAAAAAATAAAAACTTTCAATGTCACAGTTATATTATACATATCGCTGTAATGTATAATTTAAATTATACATTCAAAATTTTTACTTAAAAAAACAGTAATAACAGACAAACGACTTCACAATCTATTAAACCAATGCATCATAGATTTCTTCACCTGCCACGATTTAATTATACATTACCCAACACATAAAATATCACATTATACATTCGTATGATAGCATTACATATCAACAGTTAACAAAAATACACAACATAAATTTCTTAACATAAAAAAATCAATATGCTATAAGATCAGGAGATACAATTGACATCATGCCTTTTTTTGTCGGATCGTTTCGCTTTTGTGTTAAATCCATTCGTTATTGCGTGTCTAGCTATTACTGAAACAAGAGTTTCTTTATCCTTGTCTATATGACTCACCATTATTTCAGTATTCTTGCAATCAGTAATGAAGTTTTTAACCTCTATTTCAGGCACATATAGAGCATACTGATTATCCGTTTCAAGAACTGTTAACGCAACAGAATCATATTCACTACACTCGATATACATTACAGAACCAGTGGCTTTATCAAACTCTATTTCACTATTGGCTTTGTGTCGCAACTTGAAATACAAAGCAGAAAATTAACCAAACCAGCAAGTTGTTTCTTTAACTCAACATAAACCGTCGCTCCATTGTCGTTTCTTATTACAATTGGAGAAGAGTTTCCTTCAACCACATATTTCACTTCAATTTTTTTACGCACTTCGTCTATATCCAACTCCATGGCGATAGTAGAAATCAATTTCAAGAAAGTAATACTTTCTGAAACAATTATTGCGTCACTTTTGTATGACTTATAACTAGTTTCTGACTCCTAAATTCCAGAATACCGCAGCAATATTGGGATATTCATGTTGTTTTTTGAACTTTTGAAGAACGTATGTAAAACAATTTTGTTGCTATTTGGAAATTTTTTTGAAGAAATTTTTTTCAGCACTAGAACCTTTTTCGTTTTCAGATCTTCAATCAAATAATAAATAAAATAAAATTTGACTTGTATATATATTTTTCTTTTGAAATTCAAATTTCAGTTACTAGTTTTATCCATATATGAGTTAATGATATTTAATTATTACCGTTAAATAAGGAACAGTGATATAATTACTGATTTCAATTACCTTAATTTTAGGAATAACAGTTTCATTATACATTCCACCAAAGTATATTGTGTAGACAATTGTATGAGTATATTTGCCAAAATTCGGGAGAGAGAAAATATGAGGGGATTTTGTGTAATTACTTTCTTAAGCTAGGGGATTTATGTTGTTTGTACTTAAAAATAAGGCTTTTTAGCCCGGCCCAAATAATCCCATGGCTCGTGGGGCTTGAGCAATGTGGGTTGGGCTAGCCAGTGGGCCGGCCCGTAAGTCAAATACATGCAACTATTTAGATTGTTTATTAGTATTTTTATTTGGTTCGAAGGATATCATGTCAAAAGTTATTTAATTTCGCTATTAAGAGTATTTTTTGGGGTGTTGGAGACTTCAAAGGCGAACTCAGAATTTGAACGTGACGGGTGCACCTTTATATTTAACATAGTAATTAATAGTATAAAAGTTCGACATGCAGTTCTTTGAAAACTTGTTAATTATAGTATTTTATAAGCAAACTTTTAATATTATTAAATATCATTAATTAGATTTAATATGAAAAAAGTGTGTTATCCATCATACTTGAATTCAATGCACTTTTATATTTTAAATAATAATAAAAAGTTTTTGAAAAGTATGAAATTTGAGAGATTTGTTTGCTAGATGGTTGTACGAAAAACGTTTGGTTTAAGATGATCTCAAATTTTAAATTACTAATTTTTTAAATAAAAAATAAGTCAATGATCAAAAGATAAAAGAAATAAATATTTACAGTACAATATGGGGAGAATATCTACATTTTGAAGTTAGAAGGGAGCTTGTATTTTGAAATAAAATGAAAAATACATTAATAATGTCCATAATACACAAAAGAAAAAATAAAAAGTGTAAAATAAATAATTACTAAGTAGGAATTTTTTTTAATCAATTGATATATATGTATGTGTGTGTGTGTGCGTGTGTGTGTTTGCGCTTAAAATTCCAAACAGAAAACAACAAATAAATAGTGTATTTGGAAAAAGGAACATTAAAAAAATGTTGTTGGGCTTCGAACCCAAGTCATCACGCAATAAAAAAGACTTTAATTGGCATGCTCAACCATCTTGCCAATCAAGTCAATTGTTTTCAAGGGTGCGCAACATATATTTAATATAACACCCTGATATATATACAGATATACAAACTATATACATAGAGTTTTTCTCGAGGCTAGCGGGTGGATGTGCACCCTCTACTGCCAAGGTAGGTCCGCCTCTGGGAAACTTGATTAATAAGTATTAACACTATGTAATATTGTTTGGTAATATTTATGTTTATTAACATTCTAAAATTAAATTATAAAATATTATTTTGTAAAAAGTGGGCTAGCCCGTAAGGCCGCAGCCAACAGAGTAATGGCGTGGGCTTGATATTTTGACCTGACCCATCAAACTCAAAGCCCGTGTGGCTAGCCCGGATGGGTTAGGCCGACCCGTATTGACAGCTCTACTCTGGCTTAAAAGGTAAGACATACCTAATAGGCTTTAAAAAACAACAACTTATGTCTAACGAAGAATAGTTAGAACTTATGTCCGGTGAGCAACATATTTAATTTTAAACTTTTGTTTATAAGATAAAATTTTTGATCAATTATACAGATTCATTATTTTGAAATGTCCTAAATATCTATCTTATGAACAAAAGTCAGAATGTCTATCTTATGTACAAACTTTATTGAACGGGAAAAGAAATAAGGTCCACTCCGTATAGAGATCAATTTTATAAGAGTTTTCTCAGGGAAGACAATGTCAACCAGAGTCATTTATGAACTTGACCAAGAGTACTACATATAAGGGTAACTTACATAAATCTCTGAATCTTTAAATGATATTACATAAAATCTCGACTATTTTGTTAAATATATTTTATCTCGGCTTTTTGAAATGGTGATACATATGTTATATGGTGATACATATAAAAAAGTGATACATTTGAAACTAACAAGATATTTACAACAACAACAACAAACCCAGTGTATTCCCACACAGTGGGGTCTGGAAAGAGTAAAATGTACGCAGTCCATACCACTACCTTCGGAGAGGCAGAAAGGTTGTTTTCGATAGACCCCCAGCTCATGACAAAGAATAATAAACAAATTCATAATAAAGCATGAAATAAGATGAAATAACAGAAATAAAAAAAACCCACACAGTAATACCCTATACTAATGAACCAAAGGCACCCCCGCCCTAAAGCTCTTCTAACTACTAACTACGACCCACCCACAGACACTTGTCAATAGAGAGAGCAGAAAAGCGAGTCGTGAGTGTTCGAGTCTGTAATCTTGTCAAAGAGGGTTTGACCTCAACTAGGCTACGGGTTGTTATTCTGGTAGACATCACCCGAACGTCGCGTCCTAGACTGATGACACTTGCTCAATCTCTAAAGCAAATTCGGAAACTTTGGAAGAACCAATCTCGAGAGGTTGCATTGGGCGGGCGATAGGGACTCTGGATTTCTTTCTGCTGGCCTTCTATCCTAATTCGCGTCCTCCAAACCTTCCTATCTAGTGTCATATCCTCAGTAAACTGTAACTGCTCCATGTCACGTCTAACCACTTCTCTCTAATATTTCTTTGACCTACCCCTACTCCGCCTGAAACCATTCAAAGCAAGTCTCTCACACCTACGAACTGGGGCATCCGTGCCCCTCCTCATCATATACCCAAACCATCTCAGCCAAACTTTTCACATCTTGTCCTCCACCGAAGCCACTCCAACATTCTCCTGGATAGTCTCATTCCTAACCCTATCACTCCTAGTAAGACTACACATCAAACGCAACATCCGCATTTCCACCATCTTCAATTTTTGTATATAGGAGTTCTTCACTGGCCAACACTCCATTCCATACAGCATGGTCGGATGGATTGCCACTCTGTAGAATTTGCCTTTAAGTTTGGATAGCATCTTCATATCGCACAACACTCCCGAGGCAAGCCTCCACTTCATCAAACATGCCCTAATATAGTGGGAGATATCCTCATCAATCTCTTCATTCTCCTGAATCATGGACCCGAGATACTTAAAACTATCTCTCATATAAACAACCTGGGAATCCAACCTAACTACCATCTCTTCTTCCTGCCTCAAGTCATTGAACTTGTATTTCATATACTCTGTCTTGCTCCTACTCGACCTGAGCCCTTTAGTGATATAAGAGAGACTAAGAAGATACGAAACATATACCAAAACAGACCACAAGTTTGAAGAACCGAGGACCCCTTTGGTGACCACTCTCGGATTCACTACCAACAACAAGAATACACGATATAATGATGTATTTGACCAAAACAGCCAACCCAAACTAATGTAACAACAACAAGAAGGTGAACAACACAATAAGATTTTAACCATAGAACGATTACAAGGTTACACAAAAAGAACACTATCAACGATTACAACAAAATAAAGATAGAAAGATAAACAAATGAAGGTATAATCTTAAGAACCTAAGAACATATGACACTCTTGGACCCTTAACGCTACAAGCTACAATCACCTATCTCTTACAATTGACACAAGAGAGGCATCCACACCCAAGCACTAATGTATCAAGCAATGCAACACACAAGCGATTCCACACTTGTATATGGCCCTAGTTATGATTTTGGGACTCTCTCTGTCTAAGAGGAGTGTTCTCTCAATATCATTAAGCAACTAAAGAAATAAACCTTATATTGTTCTATTTATACTACATTACAATAATAGACAAAATGGCAAAAAGGGCCCTTTAGTGACTAGTCTTTAAAAATACTCAAAAGTGTCATGATTATTATCATATCATCCTCTCTATCTTTAGAGGAATTTGACCACAAATTCACGGGCTCACCTCTTTTACAAAGGCACTTCAAAATCTCCTTCTTGCGGCCACACATCTTCTATATACTCTTTATTTTGCACTTCAACTTTCTTTTGCTCTCCATCTTGCAGTTTGCCATAATTCTTAACCGATTCAATGCCCACTTCTTCTCCAAGATAGTACAATTTACCCTCCTTTAGGATTATATTCCACCAGTTTGGGCACTCACTAACCTTGTGCCCTCACCCTTGACACTTGAAGCATTGAAACCCCTTGGGATTGGAAGTAGAATTCAATTTACCTTCATACCTTGGATGATTTTTTTGGACAACCTTGGTGGCCTTGGGTTGGGCAGCCATGAATGAGTTCTCTTTGAGCTCCCTCTCAACCTCTAAAGCCGTGTGGAAGATGCCATCTATGGTGTTAAATTTGTGAAGCATCATAAAAGTAGAGATATCCTTGTTTAATCCAACCTTGAAGCGCACAATATCATGACTTACTTGCTCGCCTTGGTGGTCAAGTTTCAACATCAGTTGTTGAAATTCATCATAGTAAGCCATGACACTCTTGCTCCCTTGCCTCAAATTGTACAATTTAACAAGGAGCTCATGCCTATAAGTATCAAACAAGTACCTTTGCCGCATAAGGTTCTTCAACCAAAACCAAGGAGAAAGTTGTCCCCCAATCATCTCATTCCCAAACCATTTAACATACTCTCACCATGTATTAGCATACCCTTCAAAGTGAGCTATAGCATAGCAATTTTTCTTTTATTCGGTGAGATCATTAAGTTAGAAGATCTTGTCACAAGATGACTTCCATACAAGGTAGGCTTTGGAATCACTCTCACCTTTGAAAATGGGAAGTCTCACTTTGATGGAATTGAGACCTACATCTAGGTTTGGGTGGTCATCTCTCACCTCTTGGCCTAACTCCCTATGTATACCCCTCATTCTTTCTTTCCTCAAGTAAACATCATCATAACCATCATGTTGTCCTCCCCTACCATAGCCCTCAACATGGATGGGTCTATTTGAGGTAAGTGGAGCTTGTAGTGGCGGAATTGAATTTGGATAGTGAGGTATTTGGTCAAGTGGAGCTTGGATGGAAGGGTTTGAGTTTTGTGGTGGTATTTAGGTTCTAAGCCCTTCTTATTGGACTTGGTGGAGTGGAGGATGGCTTGGTATATCTTGTTCTTGGCTTTGGGAGTAAAGATTGGTTTGATTTGTGGCTATTGATGGATATAGCATTTGGTGCAAGGTCTCGGAAGTATTAGTTGGGAAAATGTTTTAAGGGGTTGAACGTCGACTCCTTTGGTTTTACACACGTTCTAATCTCTCACTCATTGATGCCACATCCTTATCTAATTTCTCAAGACCCACATTCAACCTAGCCACATCTTAGGACATAGTTTCAAGGTGAGCCAAAATGAGATTGATGGCATTATTGTCCATTGTATGAGCATTTGAAGCCTCGGGTTCTATTGTGGTGGTACCGAAAATTAACCCTTCAAGTTATAGTCCAATCAAGACACCCAATCAGTCCGCAACATCACACACAACAATACAATACAAATTCTAGAAAACAAAACACACGTGAATTCAAAATAACCTCCCACAATGAGATCTCACCTTCAAGTTTCTTCAAACTCAAGCTCAACAATGGTGGATGGCTCAAATAAACTCAAATTTAGCTCAAATTCAAACGCTATACTCCTATAGTGTTAGTGAACACAAATCTAACACTAAAAACACAAGAAAAACTCAAAATTTGACCTAGGGTAAAACACGGATTTAGTATTTTTGGGGGGAATTTTCAATTTTGATACTTTTTTTATTGGAATTTTCAATTTCTAGACTCTAATAGTGTTAGAAAACAAGGATATAACACTAGAAACACACAAAACACTCAAAAATCAAGTTTTTTGAAAAACCCTAAAAATGTGGACAGTAACTTTTTCTTCTTTTTCACTTTTTTTTTTCAAGATAACAATCCTAAAATTGATTTTGTTGGAACAAAATCAAACCTTGCTTTGATACCAAATGGTACAAGAGAGACCAAGAAGACACGAAACATACACCAAAACAGTCCACAAGATTGAAGAACCGAGGACCCCTTTGGTGACAACTTTCGGATTCACTACCAACAACAAGAATACAGGATATAATGGTGTATTTGACACCAAAACAACCAACCCAAGCTAATTTAACAACAAGAAGAAGGCGAACAACACAATAAGATTTCAACTATAGAACGATTACAAGGTTACACAACAAAAACACTACCAACGGTTACAACAAAATAAAGATAGAAAGATAGACAAATGGAGGTATAATCTTAGGAACTCAAGAACATATGACACTCTTAGAACCTTAAAACTGCAAGCTACAATCACCTATCTCTTACAATTGACACAAGAAAGAAGTCCACCACCCAAGCACTAATGTATCAAGCAATGCAACACACAAGTGATTCCACACTTATATATAGCCCTAGTTACGGTTTTGGGACTCTCTCTCTCTAAGAGGAGTGTTCTCTCAATATCATTAAGCAACTAAAGAAATGAACCTTATAATGTTCTGTTCATACTACAATACAATAATAGACAAAATGATAAAAGGGCCCTTTAGTTGCAAAATGACAAAAGGGCTCTTTAGTGACTAGTCTTAAAACATACTCAAAAGTATCATGATCATAATCATACTTGTATAATTTAGACTCAAGGAGTTGTCTTGAAACCTCCAATTTATCATTTATACCTCCCCGTGTCTCATCAATCAATACTATATCATCCGTAAAAAGCATACACCAAGGCACCTCTCCTTGAATACGTCGCGTAAGCACATTTATCACCAATGCAAATAAAAATGGGTTAAAAGTCGATATCTGATGCAACCCTGTCAAGGCAGAAAAATGCTCTAAATCTCTTCCCTCCATCCTCACCTGAGTCTTAGCTCCATCATACATATCCTTAATTGATCTTATTTATGCCACTGGGACCTCACTCACCTCCAAGCGTCTCCAAAGAATATCCCTAGGGACTTTGTCGTAAGCCTTCTCCAAATCGATAAACACTATGTGAAGATCCTTCTTCCTTTCCCTATACTGCTCCACCAATCTTCGCACAAGGTAAATTGCTTCCATCGTTGAGCGACCGGGCATAGAGTCAACTGATTCTCCAAAATAGACACTATCCTCCTCAACCTTCGCTCGACCACTCTCTTTCAAATCTTCATAGTGTGACTCAACAACTTAATACCCCTATAGTTGTTGCAACTCTGAATGTCACCATTGTTGTTATTAAGACTGGCAACGGACCAGAACCGGTACCGTCGAACCGATTGACCAAAATCGAAACCGATACCAAAACTTCTTTATCGATTTGTGTCACCGAAACCAGCGTTATCAAAACCAGAATACCAGAATTTTCCCCCTGTTCGCACCGATCCGTTGGCTACCGGTGTGGAACCGATCCAAACTGAAGCGATACCGGAACAGTACCAGAAGAGACGTTGGGTTCCCTTAACGTACTACTGGTACAGTTTTGTTTGAAATTTTAATTTAAATTATATATATATTAACTTAATGGCCGTAAATATTAACTCATATAATTTATTAACCTTTTTTTATAAAGTTTTGTATTAGGTTTTTTTTTTCATAATTGCAACAAACAAAAAGACAAATTTTAAAATAAAATTAGGCAAATAGTCATTATATTTATTCAAATTTCATACGTTGTACATTTATTACAAAAAAATTTAAAAAAAAATCTAGTCTACGCAGCCACCTTCTAGGAAGGGTTCTGTTTGAATTAGATCTCTATTGTAGAATCTTATTAATATCTAAATTGTTTATAATATTTTTGGCGTACCTTTTCTATTTCTTCAACAGATAAATCTTTCAAAATTGGTCTTTTTCCTTGTTTCTCCATTGCTTCCATTCCATCATCACTATTTTCCTCAAAAAATTCATCTATTTTGTCTTCAACATGGGGCGGTAATTTGAGGAGCCCAAAATTTCTTCGTTAGGCATTGATCCAATCCCTAAATAATACCGAAATCTCCAAACTATCCCTTGCTAACGAATATCAGTGATCTTCTTTAATAAATTTTCCTGCGCTAAAAGCTTGCTCCGAAGCAACTAAAGAAACTTGAGTTGATAGCAAATCTCGAACCATCCTTGGAAGTTTTAGAAATTGTCTGATACGGGTCTTCCATAATGATAAAAGTTGTTGTTTTCCAATTTCATCTCTAATATTTTCCCTATCCTGCGAAAGATACGAATCAAAATCGTTACTCCTACAACATTGAAGACCAAGTTCTTCGCCCATCTTGTCATCTAAATCATCATATCTACGTCTAGAAGTAGAAGGTTCGATTGGCCCAGTATTTTGTTTCATAACTTGATACAAGTTATATAAACTCCTAGTTTTAGATACTATGCTAGCACAACATGTGTCAACTGATAGGGTTTCATGAGGTTCAATTTCTAAATTGTTGTATAATTTTTTAACCAACATCACTGTACCATGTTCTTTATAAAATGGGTTGAATAAATTAGTTGTCAAAAAAAATTTGTGGAATAGGAAAATAATATTTTTAAAATTTATCAAACATAGCTTCAATTGTCTCTTTGTAAGGGCACATTTTTTTATATTCAGCAAGTACTCTAGAAGAGCAGTAATAGTTACTAAAACAGAAGAAATAGTTGGAGTATATTGAACAGATATTGTGTTGGTAATTTGATGAAATGTTTTCAAAAATTTACAAAGTTCTTCTTCTTCAGTCCAATCATCTTCATCTAGCATTAAATTAGCATCCTCATTATAAGAATTATAAACTAATTGTATAGGTTTACGATATATAAAAGCAACTTCAAGCATTTGAAACAAAGAATTCCATCCAGTAGGAATTTCGTTTGGAATTTCTTTTGGAACTTTTCTAGTAGGAATCACATTGTTTACATTTATATTTATAATCATTGATTATTTTCCTTCTTTTATTTTTAAAAATATAACTACAAGCAATTCAAACTTTACACAACCATTTTCAAATAAATAAACACCATCATGTACTATTAAATTTAAAATATGTACAGTATATCTAACATGAAAATGATCTTCGTCCATAGGACATAATCTAGTTTTTAACTTGTCAATAGCTTTCAAATTATTAAAAGCATTATCTAATGTGCATGTCATAGGTTTACCAATAAATCTAAAATATTTCATGCTCTCCATTATTGTACTAGCTATATAAATACCGATTTTAGACTCGTCAACATATTTATAAGCAATAATTCTTTTTTGCATGTTCCAATCGTGATCAATCCAATGAGCCGTGAGATTAAAATAATCATTACCGACAACACTACGACTAATATCAGAAGTAACAGATATTCTACCATCAAATTTATCAAATAAGCAAAGAAGAAAATGGCAGTATTCAGCTTGAAATTTAAAAATATTATTTTTAATTGTATTTCGTGAAAAAACTTTAAAATAGGGATTACATACTCGTTAAATATAATGAATAAAATTGGGATTGGAAGTAAAACTAAAAGACAAACCCATAACAGCAACCATTTTCGCTAGTTCTTCTCTATCTACATCTTCACTATATGTCGATGATGAACTTGGGCCAGCCAGGTTAAACATGTATAAACGCATTTGAACCATATTAGCTCCTACAGATTCATGCACAAATGGTGAACCATCTTTTTTTTGCCTTAGCCTCATTTTTTAGACAAATAAATTCTTTATTACATTTCATCAAATGTGAAATTAGCAACCTTGTCCTGCCATTTTTCCCCCTGGTCAAATGTTTAAAAACACTCTTGCATTTATTGCAAGTAGCAGTACTTTTTACCCTATCGTGCTCCATAAATTTTTAAACTAAAGACCTTTTAGTACGTTTGGTACCTTTGGCCCTAGTAAATTCCGGTAAAAGAGGAAGTTCTTCACCGTGTTCCGATAATTCCGTAACCAAACTAGTAGAGGTAGGGGTAGGGATATCACCTAACTCTTGTTCTTATATATCATCATCTTCAGGTAACTCTTCCTCAAAATTATCATAACGCCTACTTAGGATCTCATGATCTAATTCCATACCGATACCAACGTCGAAACCATTAGGCTGTGATAAAGAAGTTTCATTATGTGTAGGCAGTAATGAACTAGTAGTAGCCTTACTTTTTTAATTTCTACGAAAAACCTTACCAAAGATTGGTTTTTTACCACTACTATTTTTTTTGGAATCCATAATTAAAATTAAAATATTAAAAGAAGCAATACAAATATTATAAATTAAAAAATTAATGTAAGTAAATAAATGTAGATACTAAAATAAAAATATAGCTATTAACGTAATAAAAAGAGATTAAAGTTGGAACGAATATACCGAACGTCTGCGTAAAAGCAGACGTATACCAAATGTCGAAATTAAAAGATGATAATTGAAGCTTGTAATATCTTTAAAAAATCTTCAACTCCAACTAATATTATAATTATAAATATTTAGAGAGAATGTGAGAATATTAAGAGAGAGTATGAGAATTGAGAATATTTGTGTGGAAAAAAAAAAAAAATAAAGGATATATATAGTGAAAATTTTAAGGGGTGGTGTGGGGTAATTGGGAGAGAGGGGGTGTGTGGCAATGGCTACATTTGCAACGGCCAAAAGAGTCGTTGCCAGTGAATCTTATACCAAATCCAAATTTAAAAAAAAAAAAGAAAAAAAGGCAGAAATTATTCTAACACCAATTACACCATTAATAGTCATTGTGGACTGAAACTAACATTAATATGTTAGAAGAATGATCACTGATAGTGGAAAGCAAATAAGTGGCAGCCGCTTAACGGAATCGACGTACCGGAACCGGTCAACCAGTACCAAAAATACTGATTTTTGTAAGGTTTCGCACCGGTACCGTATTCCAGACCATTGGATACCGGTATATCGGCACCAACCGGTACAATTGTGTTACCGATACCGAAACCGAATCGGAAACGGAGTTGACGGACCGGAATAGAATTTTTCGATTCTGTTGCCAGTCCTAGTTGTTATATAAAGGAATCATGGTACTCCACCTCCAAGCCTCAAATATTTTTGCAGTCTTGAAAATACCGTTAAATAATTTGGTCAACCGCCTTAAACCAGCCCCGCCAGTAAGCTTCCAAAAATCCACAGGAATCTCATCTGACCCCATCGCCCTACCCCTTTGTATCCTGCGAATAGCCTCACTGACCTTCTCCACCTTAAAATGCCTACAATAGCTAAAATCACGACACTCCTCTGAGTGCTCCAACTCCCTTAACACAATGTCTCTGTCCCCCTCATCATTCAAGAGTCTATGAAAATACGACTGTCATCTTCTCTTAATATGAACGTCCACCATCAGCACACTACCATCCTCCCCCTTAATGCACTTCACTTAATCAAGGTCACGACAATTCCTCTCCCTAGCCTTAGTAAGCCTATACAGTCTTTTTCCCCGCCTCTCTTCTCTAACCCCGCATACAAACTCTCAAGCATTGTTGTAACTACTAACTTAGCCTCTTTCCCAGCTAACTTATACTCCTCCCTATTTACCCGCATATCCTCTTCATCCTTATTCTCCACCATCTTAGCATACGCCTCTTTCTTTGTCTTTACTTTCTTTTTTACTTCTTCATCCCACCACCAATCCCTCTGACGCTGACCAACCCGACCCCTCGAGATACCACATACCTCTCTAGCAGTATCCTTGATGCACCTAGCCTCCTTATCCCACATACCATCCACGTCTCCCCTACACTCCCACACCCCCATCTCCGCCACCTTCTCCCCTATCTCCAGCACACTCACCGGCGTTAAGCCACCCCACTTTATTCTAGGTCAACCCTCTCCACCCCTATTCTTTTTATCCTTCTTTAAGCCTAAGTCCATCACTAGGAACCTGTGTTGGGTCGAAAGGTTCTCACTCAGAATAACCTTACAATCCTTACATAACACCCTATCCCCCTTCTTAAGTAGCAATAAGTCAATCTGAGTCTTGGTTATTGCGCTTCGGAAGGTGACCAGGTGATCCTCTTTCTTCGGAAAGCTCGAATTCACTACTACCATCCCAATGAACCTCGCAAAATCCAACAGAGCAGCTCCCTCTTCATTCTTCTCCCCAAAACCATAACCACCATGCACAACGCCATAACCTCCTGATAATACCCCGATGTGTCCATTGAAATCTCCTGCTACAACAATCTTCTCAGAGTTAGGCACTCCTCTCACCACCTTGTCCAAAGCATCCCAAAACCGTTTCTTCTCTTCACCGTCCATGCCCACCTGCGGCGCATAAACACTGCACACGTTCAGAGTAAACTCCCCATTGACCAACTTAATAGTCATCAACATATCGTTGACTCTCTTAACCTTCACTACTTGCCCTCTAAGTTCTTCATCAACTAAGACGCCTACTCCATTCTTACGTCTCTCACTCCCTGAGTACCATAGCTTATAACCATCCACATTCCTGGCCTTAGGCCCTACCCACTTGGTCTCCTGGACACACACAATATTAATCCTCCTCTTTCTAAGAATCTTCACAAGCTCTATGGACTTACCCTGAAGGGTCCTTATGTTCACTAACAAGATATTTACTTAAGGAAATAATAGATTCTCTTTCATTCATTGCATTCTTTTATTTAAGCATTCTTTTATTTAAGGAAAGATATCTAATTTTTCTCTCAGTTTAGATTTAATTTAGGTGTTTTAATTATGTTTCATTTTTTCGTCTTTAATTATGAAATATATGTTTTTTGGGGTCTTTTTTCTCTTTTTTCGTCTTTAATTTTAGTCTATTTTTTTTAGATTTAATTTTAATTATGTTTCAATTCTGCTTTTAGTCTCTTTTTAAAAAATATTATTACTTTTGTTTCCTACATTGATTACACCATTACCTTTCATTAATAGCATATGAATCACCCGATAATTGAAATAAATAATTGTATCTATCATATGAATCACCATAATACCATATATATCACCCATTAACATCATATAAATCACCCAATAATTGAAATAAATAATTGTATCTGCCATATGAATCACCATAATACCATATATATGAATCACCCAATAATAGAAATAAATAATTGTATCACCATATGAATCACCGTAATACCATATAGATGAATCACCCAATAATTAAAATAAATAATTGTATCTACCATATGAATCACCTATGTCACCCATTAATATCATATGAATCACTCAATAATTGTATCTACCATATGAATCACCATAATACAATCTGTATCACCCATTAATATCACATGTATCACCCGTTAAAATCATACAAAATGTATCTATCGTATGAATCACCATAATATCCATATAATGATATCATATTTATCATTCATATGAATCACCATTAAAAAGAGAGAGAATTATACATTACCCCCCTGAACATGTCCAGTTTTATTCATGGTACACCTGAACTTTCACCAGTCCTAAGTATCCCCCGAACTTATTTTTTCAGTACATTGCGAGGCCCTTTTTGCTGATGTGGCAAAATGTGTGGGTTTCACACTCCATCACGCGCGTGATGGAGTATTTTTAAGTCAAATCATCCTTTTAAATGGTTAAAAATGAAAAAAATAAATATTTTTCTTTAATTTTTTCAACAAAATTCAATTATCCCTCTCACTATTTATTATACCTCTTCAACCATTACTTCCAATCTAAAAAAAAAAATTCATCCATTTATTAATTTTTTAAAACTCATGTTTATCTCTTAATTAGTTTATGAAATAAAACTTTCATCCGTTTATTAGTTTTGTAAAATTTTCATTTATTAATCTACAAAAAAAAATCATCCGTTTATTAATTCAATCTAAACTCCAGTTTTCATTTTTATGAAACTTCTTCTATTTTGTAATCTTAATTATATATATCATGCGAGTTATTGTAACTAAAAAATACTAAATATCGAAGCAGATATTTTAAAAGATAATGCAAAATAAATACAAAAAACTAAGATACATACTTATAATAAAGAGAATGTAGTTATACTGATTATAGATTTTTAGTCCCTAACGATTTGATTTTTGATTTAATCAAAATCCTAATCCAAACACTAATCGAAAACTACTATGAAACACTAACCGAAAAAAATTATTTTATATTTTTAACACACAAAAAATATAATTTTTTTGATGAATTGAAAAGATTTCCGTATATGAGTGTTGGGTACACGAACGAAATCCCACATTAGTATCTGAAAAGAAAAAGAAGCTACATATAAGGTGTAGAGTATTCTTAATGGTGTAAGTTTTTTTGAGAAAAATAGTGCGGACATGATCTTAAACGAACAATATCAATGAGAATGTTATAATTTTATGAATTAACTTTCACCGGTCAGTCAAATTTAATTTTTTTCATAAGTGTTATAAATACAACAATATCTTTCATTTCAATAGTGAATTTATTGCTTGGAAAAAAATGAAAAATGAGTTAATACTACTACTCAACTAATATTTGACTATTTGCAATTGCAGTATAAAGAACTTCAAAATCCTAATCGAAACACTAATCGAGAACTATTAGGAGACACTAACCGGAAAAAAATAATTTCATATTATGAAACACTAATCTAAAAAAAATAATTTCATATCTTTAACAGACAAAAAAATATAAATTTTTAAATAATAACTTACTTGATCGATGAAAATTATACCTTTCACTATTTTAGAGTTGAGAAAAATTTAAAAATATAATTTTTTTTTAGAGAGAAATCGAATAATTAAGGGTAGAAATGAGTAATTTTTTAATATAGGATAAATATAAGGGAAGTGAATGGTATTATCCACGTGTACGGCCACATCAACATTTTTATCCACGTGTCCGCGCGTGTGTTACATGCAGTGGACAGTGGGCCGAACAGGGTGGCGCGACATACTAAAAGAACAAGTTCGGGTGGGGGGTACTTAGGACTAGTGAAAGTTCGGTGTGCCATGAATAAAACGTGACAAGTTCAGGGGAGTAATTGATACTTCTCTCTTAAAAAAATAAACATGTATGAATAACTAAATAAATTTATATATGTATCAATAGATTTTAAAAAAAATTGGAGAGATTTTAGGAGAAGAAAAAAAAAGTTGCATGCATTAATGGAGTAGGAAAAAATCAGGAAGGGAGATGATTTAAGCATTACTGGAAGAAAAAAATCAGGAAGGAAGATGATTTAATTATTGATAATTAGGGAAGGAAATCTTGAATGGGTTAATGGTGAAGTAAAAATAGGATGTGAGGTTCTCTTGATATGTATCAAGAGTAAAGTTGAAAAATGAGATTTTATGTAAATTTTTAAAAGGGGAATGGACATGGGATGACCATTTTAAAAAGTATAAGTAACACAAATACCAACTCTTTTGGAAGTAATTACACTCTCTTCCACTTTTTTAATTACTTTATTCTCTCTCCCTATTAATATACATAGCATAGCCAACATATACATAGCATTCTGTGTATATGTTGGGATTTTTGTAATATGTTTAGGGAGTTGGGATTTTTTGTAATATTTGAAACATTAGTTGTGTATTTGTGTAATTTTTAGTTTTTTTTAAAAAATGGCCCACATTTGAAAAGGTGGACATGCTTAGCCAGTCGGCTTAAGTAATACCACTTTTTAGCCATTTGACCCAACTGGACACTTGCAGTCTCTATACTCAATCGTTACACTTTTATACCATATTGATACACTTTTATACTGTATTGATACACTTTTTAAAAGAGAGAAAAGAACTTCTATGCAAGCACATGCAGTCTCTATACCCAATTGATGCTCTTTTATACCATATTAATACACTTTTATACTACATTGATACACTTGCAGTGTCCATATACTCAATTGATACTCTCCTATACTAGATTAATACATTCTTTAGAATGCATATAAAAACTATATAGAGTCGTATAAAAATGTATCTAAATAATAATTGTGGTTAAAAACTGTATAGAATGTGTATAAAAATGCTATAATTATTATATAGAATATGTATGTGTATAGAAACTCTATAATTATTATATATAAATATGATAGCCGGACTCGTAATATTTTCTCAAAGTCACGAAGTTGGAGTACTTTAATTGAAATTTAATTGTCAGCAAGTTGAGTACTGAAAAGTCAAAATTTTGGATGACAATAATTTCCTCCAATCCATAGAGAGTGGAAAGAGTTGTCAGTTTCCTCTCACTTTCTCAAAGCAAACAAAGAATGGAAAAAAGAAGGCAAAAAAATACGGGCCCATTAAAAATAAAAAATCGACCTTGTACATAAAACGGAAGGGCCAAATTGTGATGTACCCATCCCTTAATGACTATTTATTGAGTTTTTAAATTTAGGTGTTAGTTTTATGAAATTATTTTAGTTTTAAGTGCTATTTTTATCCTTTACCCTTTAAAAAAAAGTAAGAGATATTAGGTTATATAGTCTTTAAGTATGATATTAGGCAAAATTTAGAAATAACATACTTATCCCCTTATAATTCGTCCTAGGATAATTTGTGTAATTTATCCTAGTATAATTGGAAGGCCCATTATTCTACAAGGCCCACTAGCCCAGCCCAATTTGACGTGTAAAACCCTATAACGTATCACCTTCCAATTTAAGTCGAAAACCCTAATTTTCACCTCTCCTTTCTTGTTGGGTTAACGAAGAAGAACCTGTAGCAGCAGCACCGCCGGAGCCATGGTAAAGCCGACAACTTCTCCGTCGTTTCATTTTGTCGAACGACATTTATAAGTTTTTACTTACGAGTGAATTTTTTTGGTTAATTTAGGTGAAGTATTCAAGGGAACCCGATAACCCTACCAAATGTGAGTACCTAATTTGCTTTGCAATTAATTTTTGAGATTTGATTTCTCCATTTGTGTAGATCCGAGTTATTGGACGTTGCTTTTATCTTTTTTAATTATATTTTTTAATCTAATTTGAGTTTGGTTTTGGTTTTGGTCTAGCTTGCAAAGCCAGGGGTTCAAGTCTCCGAGTTCATTTCAAGGTGTGTAATTAATGTTTATATTCGTCAACGTTAATTATCCTTGGTCCATCAATTAGAAGTGTATGTTAATTTAATAACGTGTGCATATTCATCAAGTAATGTTTTGGTAGTATTTCAATTATTTGTTTGTTTATTGTATGTCGTAAGTTGGATTATGTGTGCTCTTACTAGTGTTGATGAGTGAAGTACGTAGAAGTTTGGATTCTATTTTGCTTTTGTGTAATGTCTCTCCACATGAGTGTCGAGTGATCACGAGTATGAGTGAATAACAGACGTACAAGTTTGCAATTTGTTTTAAACCGTGTTAGCTTGATGGTAACAAGTGGTGCACATGTTGAAGTAAATGCTTCTCTACTGTTGATATAAACGTGCACAGCTCTTAATTTACTGTCACTAGTGAATGCTAAACAAGCGTGATGCTATATGATCGAATATGGAGGGTTTTTTTGTTTAATCTTAGAAGCAACATTTTCCAAATGCGTGGTCTAGTGGTCGATGAAGTGGGATAAGAACATAAAGTATCAGGTTACAGAGGCAGAAAATACTAGGCGCTTTCTTTTCATTTTTTCAAGTCTTGGTGGACAGAGTTGCCCCGTTCTATGGGAGGTAGCATGTACCCTGTGGAATTAGTGGAGGTACACTCAAGCTGACTTACACCGCAGTTATAAAAAAGTTTCGGAATTTTGAGTCTTGCCATTCTGAAAGCTTAGTCTATTACATTTTCCTTTCCAAGATAGTGCTTGTTGCAAATAATTAAGTAAAACAAGTTTAGTTATTAACGACAAAAGTAATTTGTTCTATCCGTAGAGATTTTTTTCATTATGATACTTTCTGTGGCTAGGTCGAGTTTTTTCCAGCTTCCATTTTCAGATTTTCTATTGTGTACTGCTAAATTATCTCCCTTCAGATCTTGATTAGCGGATTATAGTCTGTCCAGATGTTTTGTTGACAACCAATGCTGCAGAACCTTGTCCTTTTAATCACTAATTTCACAAGTTGGCGTGTCACTCTTTTTGGTTAGAACATATGATATGTTATGGTCCTAAATGTGTAGCTAGAGCTTTCATTCTTGTCTACAGTCTGTTCCTGCTTCAGTTATATGTTACTGAATCTTGGATTTTCTGGTTGACGTTTTACTGGTTTGGTGCTGTAGATGTATTTAACATGAGTTTCCTTTTTGTTTTTTTCTCAACCTGTTTCAAATTTTTTTTTTTTTATAGATAGTCTAGTAATATATAGTTGTAATTTTTGGTCACGTCTTTGTTAAAATAAATCAAGAACTGACCTTGATTCAAACACATTCCTGTGTAGCATTCTTTCTCAAAAATGAATTGGAATAGTATCTACAAACATGACCTTTTTCACCCTAAGTTGTGGAGTTTCTGATGGTGGTTGTTTCTTTACCAATTCTTACTAAATATGTATTTATTATCTGCTTACAGAATACGCGTGAGACAGCCCATGCACTTAGAAAGATGCCGTTGGACAAGGCCAAGAAATATCTGGAAGATGTTCTTTCCCACAAACAAGCCATTCCCTTCACACGCTTTTGTGGTGGGGTTGGTCGTACTGCTCAGGTAAAGGATCGTCATTCAAATGGTCAAGGACGTTGGCCTGTCAAATCTGCAGGGTTTATTCTGGATTTACTCAAAAATGCTGAGAGCAATGCTGAGGTAATATCAGATCATGTTATGTTTTTCTTGAAAAGAATGTGCAGCTTTCTTGATTATTCTACCTGCTCTTAAGCTTATTTTGGTTGTTCACTGGAACTTATTTAGGTTAAAGGCTTGGATGTGGATTCACTTTTCATATCTCACATCCAAGTAAACCAGGCACAAAAACAGAGGCGCCGCACATACCGAGCACACGGAAGAATTAACCGTAAGTGCTTTTATTTTCTTACTGCTCATTTTTGTATCTAGTCATTGATATATCAATCCCAACATCTTGGCCTTTTTGCAGCCTATATGTCTCACCCTTGCCATATTGAGTTGGTATTGTCTGAGAAGGAAGAGTCCGTCAAGAAAGAGGTGAACTACTATTTGTTACCATTTATTTTGTTTTACTCGTATGTACAATGTAACTACCGCACACTTCCATATTGCTTGCCTTATGTTTTCTTTTGTCATCTGCATATTGGTTAACTTACCTGTTCTTTTGTCTTCTCCAAGAATGTTTTCAGAAATGTCCCTAAACATTTTGTTTGTGATGCAGCCGGAGACTCAGTTGGCTCCTAGGAAGGCAAAAGCATGAGCAGTGAATCTCCTGGATCGCAGAAGGTGTCCTTAGGCTTTGTTATGTAACAATTTTGGCAGTTTGAACCATTTTCTCCGTTAGTTTGTCGCACTGTTCTGCGTATTCTTATTATTTCTAAAGTTGAGTTGGATGCTTACCTTATTTTGGTGGCTAAAGACTTCTGGTGAACTTTTCATTGGATCACAAACTCTCTTCATTTCTATACTTAATCTGTGTGGGTCGAGTTACAAGCAGTGTTGATGCGATTTTTGTTCAAGTCCAAAGATGATCAAATCGTAATGTGCTCATTAGCTTTAGTTAGTCAAGGTACTGCTAGTTACTGCACTTTATATGGTTTCGATCTTATTCAAAGCGAACGATCTCCAAATTAGCTTTAAGTTGAGGTACCGTTTGTAGTGTAAGAACGTTGTTTGAGAAAGTAGTCAAATGCCCCCTCAATCTATAAGCCAATTTTCAACTACGAATCTATACTTCATGGGGTGCCTTATTAACCCCCTTGGACTATTTTAAAGCAGAAATATTATTGATTTTTACTAGGTGATGTGTTGAAAGTTAGGATATTTCACGAGGAGCTCATTTCTCAAAATTATGGGATTTTGATGCAGTTGTATTCATGAGTTTAATCATTTTCCTCTATTTAACAATTAAACAATGATAAATACAGTCCGAAACAAAAGAGACTACATTTAATAGCGTGCATAAATACTTGTATGTATTCAAAAAAAGGGGTCATTTATAAAAGGGAAAGGGTTAAATATGCCTCTAAACTTTACGAAAATGTTCGGATATATCCTCCATTAAAAATTTAGCTTACCAATATCCTTGACATCCAAGTTTTGGTGCACATATACCTCTGTTGTCAAGTTTTGGACCATATATACTCCTGTTGTCAAGTTTTGGATCATCCTGTCGCCGTTAATTGCTTTGCTGGAATTTTCCAACCTCCTTTTTCTTAAGAAATTATATTTGACACATCACTTTTTTATTGTCACATCACACATAATTAAATTCACTCCTTTTTCTATATATTAAACATCCTTCAAATGTTCTCATCTACCTCACAATCTTTTTGGATTTTCTCTATTTTATCGAAACCCTTTGTATTTTTTGATTCTTGTGTCACAGCTCCTCTCATATATACATATATACATACATACATATAAAAGATATTCTCTTAATTGACAACTTACCTTTGTTGTCTCTATATAGACGACCTCTTTTACACTTCTCTTAATTGACATCTTGCCTTTATTGTCTCTATATGGACTGCCTCTTTTACACTTCTACATCCCTCTAACTTAAATTTTCCTTATTCTTCTTATTTTTGATGTTGGAATTGACGATAGTGCGAAAGACAAAGTCGGTTGATGATAGCAAAATAATCTGCAGTTGGAAAGTACTTTCATTCTTGATTAGTGTCGCAATTGTGCATTGAGTTTTTATGGGGTGTTCTTGATATTTTTCATTTTTTACTAGATATTTTTTGGGGGTTATGCAAGAATCAAAAAGCATAACAAAGAAATTTCGGCAAATTAGAGAAAAAATAAAGAGATTGTGAGCTAGATGAGAGCATTTGACAGATGGTTAATGTGTAGAAGAAGTGAGTTTAAATTATATGTGATGTGACAATTAAAATGTGATGTAGAAAATATGATTTAAAAAAAAATGGATAAAAAGGGTTGAAATTTTTTAGCAAAGCAATTAGCGGCAATATGGGTATATATGACCCTAAACTTGACAACATGGGTATATATGACATAAAACTTTGCAACATGGATATATATGACCCAAGACTTGGACGCGAATGACATTGGTGAGCTAAACTTTTAACGGAGAGTATATCCAAATTTTTTCGCAAAAATTAGGGATATAGTTGACCCTTTTTTTCTTTATAAAAATAGTATAGATACATAATCTTATTCGTCACTTATAGTATATTTTTATTTTTACATCTGATAACCCAATTTTCTTTTTACCGAAAATAGCTAAATACATATATAATGCATTTTAAACACAATGTTGACATAATTAATAAGAGAAAAATAAACAACAATTTTTAATACATTTTGAATTCAATATATTATACGTATTAAATATATATTTCAATACACGTGGTGAATATATATAACTAAAATATGTTGAATACAAATACTTTATAAATATTACTACATGTTAATTTTAAATATTCCGTGATTATTTAAATTAGTTTATATTGTTAGAAGTGTATTATATTTGTTACGAGATAACAACTTTCGAATTCATAAAACGTATAATATTGAATTCATAAAGTGCATCGCGTATGCTAAATATAGTATACACACTGAAATTGTATGCAATGATATAGTACTACCTTCATTTCGTTTTACTTGACTCCTATAAAAAAAATAGTTGCTTAAATTTGCTTGTCTAATTTATAAAATTAAAATAATTTCTATTTTATTTTTCTCTTTCTATGCGGATAAAGTTTAGAAATGACCCTGAAATGGCTAGATACAACAAAACTCTGGATTATCTTTTGTTGTATTTATGAAATTAAGATAACTTTTGTATGTAAAAAATACGTTTTAATTTTTGTTCATTAGATATACATTCGTAACATTTAAAGATAGTGAATCTGCTGAATTGACTATAAATTTCACTTTGTAGACAAATATGAAAACTTATTTAAGGGGATAAAATTCAAAACCACATTCTTCGAGGAACAAAAATTCAATTGTTTAGGGGACAGAAATTTAATACTAGAAACTTTGAATACACTAATGTAATTTCCACCTCTCTGTAAAGAGCCTACCCGGTGAAATTTCCTTATTGGCAAGTCGCAATACGTTTTGTCCATTTGGGCCGTGTTGTGGGCGAAAAGTCTACTTGGGCCAAGTCGATTGAAAGACCACCGTTCACCACCGCCGCCTCCGCCTCCTTCTCCGGCGAACTCCTCCCGACCACCTCCCTTCCCGTTATCAGGTTCCCCTCTTTCTCCTTTTTCATGTTTGTGTAATTGTTCAAAAAGACCGAAAAAAGAACCCTAATTTTTCCGACGAGAATTTTGCTATGAATAACAATAACCCAGTTAAGAATGTTAGTTTAGGAAACTCCGGGCCAACTCCAATGCAAATTCCTCAAACTATGCCGATTAACCATAATAATCAACCAGCAAGGCGCCATTTCCCTGGCCATTTTCAGTTATCTGAACAACAATCCCAACGCTCTCATCCCCAATTCCAAGCACAAGCACAGGCATTTAGCCATTTTATTACTTCGGGCGTTAACGCGAATGTTGGTGCTGGTGCTGGTGTGTTGTCTCCTGCTAGTTCAACTCCGAATACAGGAGGTTCTGGAGGAAGTAGAAAAGTGCTCAATCGACCACCTTCTCGTACCGGTGGTTCGTCTAGTGGGCAAGCAACTGCTTCACCGCTAAAGACGATGGAATTAACGCCTGCTGTACGTAGGAAAAAGAGGAAAGTTTCTGATAAGTTTATACCTGATAAACTGGCTGCGGTTTTGCCTGAGTCTGCACTTTTCTCTCAGTTGCTTGAACTTGAGGCTCGTGTAGATGCTGCTCTTTGTAGAAAGAAGGTCGATATGTCGGAATCACTTAAGAGTCCTCAACGTTTCCAGAAAACACTTAGGATTTATGTGTTCAATACTTTTGCGAATCAGACGCGAGGTGATTCGGATAGTGTTACGAACGAGCCAGCTTCATGGTCTCTTAAGATTATTGGGAGGATCTTAGGGGGTGGGCCGGGTTCTGTAGCGTCTGAAAGAGAACAGAAATTGGGTGTTTCTTGCCCCAAGTTTTCGTCTTTTTTCAAAAAAGTTACTGTTTACTTGGATCAGAGTTTATACCCTGATAACCATGTGATTTTGTGGGATAGTTCGCGTTCACCAGCACTTCATGACGGTTTTGAGATTAAGAGAAAAGGGGATAAGGAGCTTACTGCAATCATCAGAATGGAAATGAATTATATGCCTGAGAAATTTAAACTATCGCCAGCTTTGCAAGAGGTTCTTGGTATTGAGGTTGATACACGAGCTAGAGTTTTATCTGCTTTGTGGTACTACATAAAAACTAGGAAGCTACAGATATCCCTTGACACCTCATCGTTCACTTGTGATCCTCCTCTAAGGAGGATTTTTGGAGAAGAAAAGTTGAAATTTTCCCAGGTTTCTCAAAAGATTAATCCGCATCTGACTGCCCCTCAACCTATTCACTTGGAGCACAGGATTAAGCTATCTGGAAATAGCCCAGCTGGGAACACTTGTTATGATGTACTGGTTGATGTTCCCTTCACAGTGCAGAAGGAATTATCCACCTTCTTATCTGATTTAGAGAAGAACAAGGAGATTGATGCATATGATGAAACTATTTCCACTGCTATAAAGAAAATCCATGAACATCGGAGAAGGCGAGCTTTCTTCCTGGGATTTAGTCAGTCACCTGCCGATTTTATTAATGCATTAGTTGCATCTCAAGCCAGGGATCTTAAGCTTGTTTCTGATGATTCAACCCGTGATTCAGAAATGGAGAAACGTTCTGAATTCTACAATCAGACTTGGTAAGCTTCTTTCCTAAGTATGTATTTATTGATTAGCTGGGCTTAAACTTCACCGTGTTGAAATGCTGTATAATGATACTCTTTTTATTCAATATTATGGTCAGTACATCTTTCGAAACGAAAAAAAAATATAATGATATCACGTAACATTGATGCCGTGAACATGTCTGATATAACATATGGAGAACTTCTTCATCAGAATGCAGACGGCTAATGCATGATCTCCATTTATCCACAATCATTATGATTTATGGGTTTTTTTTAACTTTGAAACTGTCTCTGTTGATTATGTATAAGATAAATCTACATTCATTTGTACCTTTCAAGCTTTTCAGATCACCTAACCTACTTTCTGTGAACCTTATAGGACTGAAGACGCCGTCGTCCGCTACTTGAACCGCAATCATGCTTCTGGTGCTGACCATTCTGCAAGAAAATAGGGCCTGTCCTGCCATCCTTTGGACAAAGACGTCTTACTTAAACTAGGGGATCTCATCTAGCTGCTGATAGCAAAAGAGCATATTGTATATCAGTCGGGCTTGAATGTTAAGACATTTGTCGACTTCGCAAAAGGATAACGAGGAACGACCTCCTGCGAGCCAATGTTACTAATGTGGCGTAGTTGTAATTATGTTGGAAATGCTTTGTTTGTTAATGGCTGGAGTAGAATTCACAGCTGATCAGCATTTCGTAGTTAGCCATTCTTGACTTTATGGTGTTTCGTTAGATGCATGCTGGAATAGGAAATTGCTCGTTAATAGTTCAACTTATTGTAATTGGTAGAAGCAGCTGATGTCTACTTTTATCATTTCAATGGAAGGATAGACAATTGGTGCTGTATTTGATTAGAACCTAGAATGTGTTAATCTTATGGCAAAAGTTGATCCGCAATAGATGCTTACATCAAACTGTGCGACTTTATCCTATGATTTAACGAAGTGAGGATACACAGTATGAAAATCCTATATGCCACAGATGTCCAATATTTAGTTCTTTACCGTAGCTTGTTGAGTTACTTCAATAATTTACAGACTTCGTTCTTAATCCAATGTAGTGTATGGCTGTGACTGAATTCTAAACTCTTGGGTAGCAAACACCAGGTGATGGTAATAGAATTCTGAATATAATTCTTGTATGTACATTTAGCAAACTTTTTAATACTAATATAGTATGTACCAAAATAATTAAGTTCTGTCGGAATAATAATCAATTACATGTTCGAACTGATATGTAACTATACTAGCCACATAAACTTCACAGTAGACGATTAATTGTAAATAATTACTTTTTTTAATTTTATAATTGTGACGTTGCACGCTTCAACTAATTTCACAAAGATATGTGTCATCTACTATCAACAACAGGTATCGAATAACTCAAATTTGAACCTTCTTCATAGTTCTCAAGCAATTTCATTGATCACTAAAGTCATATCCTTTTTATAGTGAATTAAGTATTATTTACGCAATAAAAAGTCACGTGCCTTCCATCATCCCTTTAATCGAAGCGAATGCAAATATCAGTGTCTGTATCAGAGGCCAAACCGATAGAAAGATATTTTACGGTCAGTTCTAATCTTTGAGCAAACAAAATCCTGTTGCCCCTTTATCTCTTTAACTCTCCATTTCCCGCTCCTTAAACCCTGAGCCATTTACAGAGCAATAAGCTCTCGAATTCCTTCACAGATTTCTCTACCTATATGCAGCTCGTTCCTACAATAACAATACAGAGATACACTTAACCAGTGGCGCAGTATTATTCAATCCACATGGCCGCCGCTTTCAGCAGCGCTATTTCACTATGTCCCTACAAACTATGCCATCGCCTAAACCCTAGAAACCGTTATATTTCTTGCTGTACTCCCTCCTCCTCCTCCTCCTCTTCTTCTATAGGTACGTCACATTACTACTTTGCCTTCCTTCTTTTGTTTTTGATAAAGCTTTTTAGTAATAAGTATAAGGTAACTCTGTCCGCTAAGTGTAGGACCAATGGGAAGAAGCCACCGAATATTTTGTCTATGGTTGAATTTGAACCCGAGACCTCATGGTCCTATGATGAGAGTGAAGTCATGCAATTAGAATTTTTGGAGTATTAGAAAGAAGGTGAAAACACAAAGTCACCAGTGAATAGAACTGCAAAGGAAATGGAGTAATCACAATTTAAATGGTTAACTTATTTTAGTGGATAAATTGCTGCCTCATAAATAATAAAGATTAATATATTGGTTTCGATTACTGGTTGCAGTTTGGCTTATTCTCTGTAATATTATCCTTGATTTTCACAGTATGACCTCAAGTCCTTTTCAGCTATAGTTGGATTCGTTGTTAAAGTCAGTCTTTTGTATCCTGATTATGCATACGCTTACGAACACATTTTGTACCTTTTCTTGTATTACCTTGAGTAAATTGTATGCTTACGTGTATGTAAGAGTCACACATACACACACTATGATTAGTATTGGTTAAATGGTTCATTTTTCTTAACTTCATGTAAAATGATTTAGCTTGGAGATGTTCCTTGCTTCTTAGTTCTTACACCCCCTTGCTTTCCTGAAGCTTCTTTGGGAAGAACTTCATTGATTTTTTTTCTTCTATTTATTGCTGAAAGTTAGTGTTGTTTCAGGTGTACATGGATCAAAAGGTCCTCGTAAAAGACCCGGTAAAATGGAGGGTGCTGGAAGAAGCATCGACGATTCTGTACAGAGAAGGATGGAGCAATTCTATGAAGGGCCTGATGGCCCACCTTTACGTGTTCTTCCTATTGGCGGTCTGGGAGAAATTGGGATGAATTGCATGCTTGTTGGAAATTATGATCGTTATATCCTTATTGATGCCGGAATTATGTTCCCTGGGTACGTGTTCCACAGTGGTCATTCGTGCAACTCTTCAACAATCTATTAAAATGTTGATGTGTAGAAAATTTTACAGAATCTCCCTTTAGTGAATCTTCTTTGATTACTCTTTCTGTTCATTTCCTACTGAAAGATCCTCTAAACTTTTATCTATAAGTTAAAATTTCCGAGGGGAAATGATAACCTATTCAAAAAATTTCTTCCTTAGATGGTACTAGCTGTGTTCGGCTTTGAATCTGGTTACTTGTCCGTATTTCTTTTTCATGGACTGACTTGGGATCATATTGGACACCTTCTCCAGCTATGACGAGCCTGGTGTTCAGAAGATTATTCCTGACACAACATTCATTAAGAAATGGAGCCACAAAATAGAAGCAGTTGTTATAACCCATGGACATGAAGACCACATTGGTGCTCTCCCATGGGTAAAGTTTCTATCCTACTCTATTCATATTATCACGTGTACTGATGAAAATATATTTGCATATTCGGCTCAGGGACATTGTACTCACACACTGGATCTAAGTTAAAGAACCATACTTCTAACAGTTTTTAAGAAACTAGTGTATGTCATACAGAACTTATCTTTCTGTCTAGATTTCGTGTTTCTAAGGTCCTTTATTTGATTGGTTTGGTAAGAATTTTCTCATCTTTTCTATTCCATGCCTCTATGGGTTGTCTCCCCTTTGTTGGTGTTAGCCTTTTCTGATGCATGGAGTATATTTCTTGGTGTTCCAGTCCTTCTTGTTTAATTTCCAAATATGCTTGTATGTATTTTACACAGTTTATGTTGCCTTGACATCTGTTATCCTAACAGGTAATTCCTGCTCTGGATTCTCATACACCGATTTTTGCATCGTCGTTTACAATGGAGGTTTGTAAAAGATCCTATGACTCTTTTGACTGCTTTTGATTATATAGTAATCCTGTGTTCACAAGGATTTGTTGTATTTTGAAGCCTAAATCCGTAAAACCTAAATCTGCCTTCTATCTCAAAGAAGAAAAGGAAAATCTCAAATCAAAGTGGAATTTTTTTCCTTGACAAATAGTAAGCATAGGGAATATGCTTTTCCTTGAGATCCAGTAACAGAACAAAGTTTTGTGTCTTCTCTCTCCTACCAAGCAAAGGCAAATCTGAAATTACTTGTTTTTTCGTCTCTTCAGTCTTGCATTCATCTGTCTTTCACTTTTATCCTCATTAAATAGAAAAGGGAAACTTCCTTCTCATCTATTCTGTTTGTAATCCTTGTTCTCTCCCCCTCTACCTTGGCTCTGTTTCTTCTTTCTTCTGCCTTCTGATCTCCTTTTGGAATTTCCGTTTTGTTCTTTTCCTTTTTCTTCTTTTCCTTTTCTCCTTTCTGTAAATGTTTGGATGACATTCTTATTGTTGTTATTAGTGAACAAGGTCCAGTGGTCCATTTCAAAAAATGAACTAGGTCAACTGGTTGGTATACTATCTCAAGGCTGCAAGGATAATTTGATTTTGTTGGAGTATGATCCAAAACCAACATAGGACATAAATTGAGACACCAAGACCTACTGTTGCATACGTATTTATTAGAGCATCATTCTCTTTTTTCCGTAAACATTTCAACAGTGCTAGATATCAATTTCTGCTGAACTAAGTATCTCTATTGTTTTGTAATCAGCTAATTAAGAAGCGACTGAAGGAGTTTGGGATATTTGTTCCATCTAGGCTTAAGGTATTTAAAACAAGAAGGAAATTTACGGCTGGGCCCTTTGAGGTAGAACCGATAACGGTTACCCATTCTATTCCAGATTGTAGTGGAATAGTGTTACGTTGTGCTGATGGTACGATCCTCCATACAGGTGACTGGAAGGTATTACATTGTTTTCCTCTTATAAGTCATACTTTTTTTTTTTTTTTTTAAGATATGTGATCTGTATCTTAGCCTATGAGTATTATTTTTTGATTGGTAGCATTATGAATATTCTGTATTTACAGATAGATGAGTCACCACTTGATGGGAAGGTTTTTGACCGTGAGGCCCTGGAGGAACTCTCAAAAGAAGGTGTTACTTTGGTACGGATAGTATCTTATTGTGGAGTTTACTTTTTTCAATTAGGCGTATGTATTACATTTGGAATGCAGTTCAACCTGCTGAAATAATGTATGAAGTGATACATATTGAAGGGCTTGAAGAGTGTATGGTCTGCAAATGAATTACTATTTACTTTCTCAAGTAGTAAGCTGTAACTGCTATTTTGTTAGATGAAATTTAGATCCTTAGATACATCTTCTGTGAACTCTTTGATTTTCCTGTTAATATTCAGCTGTATGCCATGCGTGTTATTTTTGGACGATTTTAGGTTCTTTTATTGAGTGACCCCACAGTTTGGTAATTGTAACTTTTCTAATAGTATTTCTTATGTAGAAACAAATGTGTTTTTTTATTCTATATTTTAGTATATATATTTGAACATGTGATGCGCATTGCGCTCCATGTTCTCTTGATGGTATTAGTTCTTTGCCCCATAACTGAAAATTATCTCATCACTTGCCTCAAATGTAGTGTTACTTTCACCCCTTGTTAAATTCTTGAGCTGCAATCTTCTCTGTTGTTTTCATGCATCATTTGTTATGTCTTTTTTAACTATGATAATGTTTGAGTGTGTAAAATCTCTTGTTCTCAAGTTTGCATACATGCACGTGTCTTTTGCGTATAATGTTGATCTTTTTTCCCAGGGACAGGAGCGAATGTCCAATTTATCTTAATCCTATATCCCCATTTTCTTTATGTGCGTATACTTCTATTTATTTTTTCACCATTCTATAAAGTTAAACGTACAATAAAACATGGAGGATATGTTGTTCATTGAAGCAAACCTAAAAGAAATTATTGATGGGTATTTTTTTTTTTTTCAGATGATGAGTGATTCAACAAATGTCCTTTCGCCTGGAAGGACACTCAGTGAAACTGTAGTTGCAGATTCGTTGCTGAGGCACATTTCAGCTGCCAAAGGAAGGGTCATCACTACTCAGTTTGCATCAAATATTCATCGTCTTGGCAGTGTGAAAGCTGCGGCTGACTTGACTGGAAGAAAACTGGTATAGTCTCTCATCCCTGTTATTTGAATCTTTTCCCACACGTTCTCGTGATCTTTTAGTGTCATTTAGACTATCTTTTTTGTTTTTCAGATTCAGATTATAACATGATTGTTTAATAGGTATTTGTTGGCATGTCCCTGAGGACGTATCTTGACGCTGCATGGAAAGATGGGAAGGCACCAATCGACCCATCAACTCTGGTAATGGCCTAAATTGTCAAGGCCTCTTTTGACTGGAGGACATACCTTATCTGTTCGCAAAGACCTGATATACAAATTGACATGCACTATTATACAAGACTGTTAAGCTTACAAGTCTCGATTTACATATTTTTCTATGCCATAGTTGTAAGTTTTAATCATGATATAAAATATAAATGGTAGAGTGCCGTGTAAGATCGTTACAAGATAGGGTGAGGACCAAAAAAATAGTCTTTATTCAATTGTATTGAGACGAGATATTCAGAACTTTACCTAATATTTCTTATGAGCGAAATTAACTTGTGTATCCACCATCACCCCAGATTTATATTCATTGACATCATATGCGAAGGACACTCTCATCATCTGAAAACCTTTAGAGTAGTTTTAATCCAGGGGTCACCCCCTCAATGGCGTGGCTTAGTAGATTGTATGAGGTTTTGTGATTACATTAGAGGTATCAAATGAACGGGTTGGTCTGAATTTCGGTGGCTCAAAATAGGCTGAGTTAATAAATTAGCGGGTTATTGGCCTGTCCAAAAGTGATTTGGACTAAGGGCCTGTTTGGATTGGCTTATTTTAAGTGTTTTAAGCCAAAATGATTTGTAAGCACTTTTGAAGTGTTCGGGTAAAATAAGAGTGCTTTTAATTACTTATTTTTAAGCTAAAAAGACAAAATAAGCCAAAAGTCATGAGTTAGAATTCCTAACTTATGGCTTTTGGCTAATAAGTCAAAAGCTACAAGCGCATCCAAACACCCACTAAAATAGATTGGGCTAAAATGGGCTAAAAAGTGGGTCCTAACCCAACCCGCCAATTCTTACTACGATTTAATTTCCTTGATTCTTGTATAATTTTTAAGTACCTAATAAAATTTCCTTTTTTGATATTGTGGTTATATGTAACATATCAAACAAAAAGAGACAAGGTTTCTCATGGCTCAATTAGGATTTAGGACTACATATCGACTGATTTTTTTTTTTTTTGATGAAGTAATTGATTCATTGTTGGCATCCAGAAGATGCAAACTAGCTACGAAAGGAGTGAACAAAAATATGCTAGATCTGATGTATAATCATACTACCAGTGAGCTAACAAAATTCAGAAAGCTATCGGGGGAATCCTTTGGGGATTAAAAAACCCAATCAAACAAATACATGAGACATCTAGCTTTGAGCTTGGGCTGACAAGTTGAGAGTCCATCAGAACATCTGCCATTCCTTTTATTCCAGTTAGTCCTGAAAATGGCAGCAGGTATCATCTTCCAAATCTTCTTGATGATGCTGTCAACTTTCCAAAGGCTCCAGCTTTCAAAAACTTCCCTTGATAATGTTTGGCGTTACCCACTTAAGACCAAAAAGAGTGAGAAACATGTTCTGTAAATCTACTGCCACAAGGCACTGCAAAAACAGGTGGCTATGTGATTCTGCTGCTCTTTGATACATATTGCATCTGTTCACAATCTGAATCTTCTTTCTGGCTAAGTTGTCTTGGGCTAAACAGGCTTCATAGATTGTAGTTCAGTTGAAGCATATCACTTTTGCTGGAAGTTTGGCCCTCCAGATTAACTTCCAAGTCCAATTGTCAGTAATAACATTTTGGTCCACAATTTATAGATGGACTGAATTGGCTGAGCCAATAAATTGGTGGCTCATTAACATGTTGGGCGGGTCATGTTTTTATGGGCAAATTTGCCACCCCTAGATTACGCCAGATTTTTATTACAATAAATTAAGAGTACACAAAAATGACCAGAACATAGTATTTGATTCAGGATAGACCAGCATGACTTTTTAGCCACGTACCAAAAGTTCCTGACGGGAAAAAAGAACATGTTGTTGAGGTTTTTTTTTTTTTTTGGGGGGGGGGGGGGGGGGGGGGGGCTAGGAAGGGGAGGTGGAGTTTCCTGTCTTTCCTTGTCGTGCGACTTCATTAAAATTTGTCTTCTCCTTGGATCTGCTATCCAGATCAAATGTCTTGCTCAATTAGAATATGAGGATAGGGGGCGGAAAACACCTTGAGCATTTATTGAGTGAGGATTATCACTTAAATTTTTGTATATATCATTGTTTAATCTGTGTAGTGCAACTAGTGATATACGGAAGGGATATTTTCAATTGGTACAGTGCCTATTTTCGTAAACTTCCTTATAGATTTTCTCTTCTTATTCTAATTTCTCCCTCACTCATAAGTACACACATCTAATTCAGTTAAAGGGGGAAGATATTGATGCTTATGCCCCAAAAGATTTGCTGATTGTGACAACAGGTTCTCAAGTAAGTATTGTTGATGTGTCGTCCAGCTTTGCAAGCTTCACTTACAGAATATGTAACCTAGTCTCTGTTGTGTCAGGCAGAACCTCGTGCTGCGTTGAATCTTGCGTCATATGGAAGTAGTCATTCACTCAAATTAAACAAAGAAGATCTAGTTTTATATTCAGCCAAGGTATTGTATTGTAGAACTCAAAGCAAGGTGAATTTTTCTTTCATGACAAATTCTCCTCAGGAGTCCTATTTTCCACAGATGTATCTGATCAATTAAGATCATCCATGTCTTTGACTTTGGCGTATTACCTTTAATCTTTTAATGCCCTAGTTCTGGCTCCATTGAGAGAATATTTGACACATGCATGCGCACCTGAAGAGAAGAATCTTATTCTCGCTCTTCTACCAACATTTTTATTTCCTTTCAGCCAATGTAATGATAGTCGATGAGTTTTAGTTTTGTGTTTGTAGCTTCTCTCTAGATAGCTCTTCTTGTGCTTTGTCGTCACCATTTTATGCTTGCTGTCCCACCCCATGATCAACCTTGTTTATGTTTAAAGAGTTTATATGCTGTTTTTAAAAGAGCTTATTTGCTCTACAACATCTCTGCCGTATGATAGGAGGTGGTTTTGTTGATTTGTAGCTTTGCAAAGAGCATCTACTCTAAATGATGTGAACTATAAATTTCCCGCTTTGTGAGTTGAATAGAATCATGCTGCTGAGTCTCCTTCCAACACCAAACAAAAATAGTAAAAGTGAAATAAACGTAAGGAAGAGATTCAAAATAAGGTCCTATTGGGGTTAAATTTCTACAGTAGGAGGATTGACAGCAAATGTCGTCTTTATTTATATCCTTGCGGTGCTTCCTTGGCTTGTGTGATGAACTAGTTAGCAACAACAACAACATACCCAGTGTAATCCCATAAGTGGGGTCTGGGGAGAGGTAGGTTGTACGCAAACCTTACATCTTTGAATAATCAATATTTGGTAGCTTTGAATATCTTTTTTCTTTTAATTTCTCTTCCTATTCATATGATAATGCTTAGGAACATATCTTGTTGAATATTTTATTTGGATCAGGTAAAGTAAAAGGAACATATCTTCTTGATCTTTTTAATACTTTTTGGCTCTTTTGAAACTATTTATGAGAAAGATTCCTTGAGGTGTTCTTTGGAAGTCTTAAGTTTGCAATAAGATAATTGATAATGTTGTTTGGTTGCCATAATCAGCTGCACGATTTTTTTTATAGGTGATTCCTGGTAATGATACCCGGGTGATGCAAATGTTGAACCGTATATCAGATATAGGATCAACTATAGTGATGGGAAAGAATGAGCTGCTGCATACGTCCGGCCATGCTCATCGGGAAGAGCTGGTAAAATCATCTTTTAAGTGAACAGCTTACTGCATTACGATGACTGTTATGATAATAGTTCATTGAGTGTTGACCTCTCGAGTCCCATTTAGTCATGACTTTATCTTGAGTTATTCCTTTGCTGGTAGAAGTTGTACGTGTTAGATATTTGTTGACAGACTCTCATTCACTAACTTAACAACAATCTGAGTATCGTTCTTGCTTCCACGTAATAGAAGCAAAATAAAAAGTTGGTTGTAAGATCACGTGCATTATTTTCGTCATATTGTGAAAAGAAAATGAAGAAGGTTCATGTTGTGACAAGAAAAGGGAAATTTTTGATGGACGGTAAGAATCACACTGCTGTCACTTTTTCTAAGTTGACTTAAATTTGTAAGTTCCAAACGGTTGGCCCGTGGATGAAAGACATTGAAGAGAGAAGGAGAAGGGCGGGGGAATATGATTTTCGTTTTTATGCATCTTTTTGCTTTAGAAAAACAAAGAAAGGGAGAAGATATCATATCAAATTTCAAAAATTCCAGTTTCTCAGATTATATCCCAGAGCATGACACAGTTCTGGTTATGTTTATATGTTTTACCCTTTTTTTTGCCTCTTTTTTACAACCTCGTGGTCAATGTTCTAAGATGCAATACTGATGATGGATTTCCCGTTCTTAAGGAAGAAGTTCTAAGGATCGTGAAGCCACAACATTTTCTTCCAGTCCATGGCGAGCTCTTATTCCTTAAAGAGCATGAATTATTGGGGAAATCAACTGGAATTCAGCATACAGCTGTAAGTAGTATGGTTTTATATCAATGTTTGATTGATAATGCTTATTGCTTCAAGTATCTTCAAATTGTATAGACACGTAGGCATTGGATTTAAGGTGTGTTGGGGGCATATCTTCTTGAGACAATAACGGAAAGAATTTACCAATAATGCTATTCTACTATTCTTGTTGATTTAGGAAACTGAATCATGATGGAAGCATGTCTATCTGGTCACATTTAGATATTTCACTGGTTTAGGCTCAGAATCTGGCAGATTGTCCCAATTTGCTTCCTTGGTGAATTGAAGGCCAACCTCATGGTTAGAGATTGATGACCCTTTCCACTAGACTATTCCTCCTTGTCAGATAACAGATTCTTACCAAAGCTAGATATAGTGTTTGAGGAAAGTTTGTCCAATATCCAATATGTTGCATGCCGTTCTTTTTTCAAGGTTTAGCTGAGAGCTGTTCCAACTTCCAACAGCTCTAATTTATGCTCTGCTTCATTAGCTTTTTTGTGACCAGTGGTCCTAATGTCTAAAGATTCTAATTATAGGATTCAACTATTTCAACTGATTTTCTATCCACCTGAATTGTATCTAAGCTGACCAACCAAAGAGTGCTTTTATTATGCATGTTTCAGTTTCCAGCTTCTCCCTATGGGATGCAAGAAGTACAATCCTATTTATTTGGATGATTTTTCAAAAATACATGAATATATATACTTGAAGAATGCTTAAGGGGATGAGACGACTTCAAGCATTGGGAATTCTGTAGTTAGAGAATGATTCAGTTGAATCACTTGCATTATAAGCATTATTGTCAAGCCTTCTTGGTTCTTCATCGATGCTGATTTAAAGTGACCCCTGTTATTGTAACTGTGTGCAAATAGGTAATCAAGAATGGAGAGATGCTTGGAATTTCCCATTTGAGGAACAGAAAAGTTCTATCCAATGGTTTCACTTCCCTAGGGAAGGAGAAGTTGCAGGTTTCTTACTCTCTCATTGTGTAAACAAATACTGTAGTCTTTCATCTTACCTTCTAGTTTAGGCTGGTTTATGCAGACATGATATTGATCAAGTAATTTTCTTGAAGTTGATGTATAGTGATGGCGACAAAGCATTTGGTACAGCTGCTGAACTTTGTATTGATGAGAGACTAAGAATTTCTTCCGATGGTATTATAGTGGTCAGGTAATTTTCTCGAGCTTGTGATGCATCACATATTTTCCACCTTGTGATATTGATTTCTGTAAGATATCTGTAACAGTATGGAAATATTACGTCCTCAATCCACGGATGGTATGACAGAGAAAGCTTTGAAAGGAAAAATAAGAATCACCACGCGCTGCTTGTGGCTTGACAAAGGGAAACTTCTGGATGGGCTCCATAAAGCTGCACATGCTGCACTTTCAAGTTGTCCATTGAGTTCCCCATTGTCCCACATGGAAAGAACTGTGTCTGAAGTTCTTAGGAAATTGGTTAGGAAATACAGTAGTAAAAGACCCGAGGTTATTGCCATTGCGTTTGAAAATCCTGCGGGAGTCCTGGCTGATGAAATCTATGGAAAACTTTCTGGAAAATCACATGTAGGTTTTGGAATTTCAGCACCGAGAAATGTGTTGGATAAAGATCAGAAAAGAAGACAGGAAAGTGGGGCATGTGCAGAAGAAGGCAATGGCCATGTCCATCCAATTGATGCAGCTGAGCAAGTGAAAGGTTTTGTTCCTTTCATGCTTCATTGCAATAAAATAATTCAGTAAATTCTTTCCAATGCATTCTGTGGTTTTCTAATCTAATAAGATGCTAGGAAAAGTACTCACCTTCGGGTTGGTCTGCTTGTGATCTTAATATAGTTGCTTTTGACATTCACAAAACCAACAAGCCTAGGGTGTAGGGTGGTGGGGTTGTCCATTCATGTTAGTATACAGGAGTTTTGAGTAGAACTGGAGCATCACTTGAACTGAATCTATATTTTAGGGGTCACATATGGACATATGCTACTGCAGTTTCGGATTTAGCTAACTATAATTTGTTGTGTTATAATTTTGGTTAATATTTATCGTGTGCATGACAAGTGCTGACAGGTTGCTCCAATATTTAGAAGCCCAAAGACGATGGGATTCTCACATGTTTTCTATGTCTAAATTGAATGTCATTGCTGGCTTAAAGTATGCTTGTGCATCATGCTTGGCTTATAAAATATCTTTTATTTTTCTTTCTGGAGTAGACAAGTTCATTAGTCGGTGGATAGACATTACATTGGAAATTGCTTGTTGATTTTCGTCTTCTGATATGACTAGATCTTAAGCATCCAATGCATGCTTAAATTTTGTTGTCAATTCTTCCCTAACTTCTACGAGCAGGTGATGATATGGACATTGAGAGACTTACACGCGATGGAGCAACTACTTCAAGCTCAAACTCACCGGATGAATATTCTACCACTGAGGTATTATTTGATGATTCTTCAGTGTCTTTTGTATCATCATCACTACTCGGTCAGTTAAAAGAAGGTGAATTTGGCACTTCAACACAGGGGGGATCAGAATTGTCCAGAAAAGAGAGCATTCAAATTGATTCTGGCTCTCCACAAACTATGGTGAAAACTTCCAAGCCTTCGAAGAGAAACAAATGGAAACATGATGAGATACAGAAATTGATTGCATTGCGTGGGGAACTCCACAGCAAGTTCCAAGTTGTTCGTAGACGAATGGCACTATGGGAAGAGATATCTTCTAGTTTTCTATCTATTGGAGTTGAGCGAAGCCCTGCACAATGTAAATCTCTCTGGGCTTCTCTGGTTCAGAAGTATGAGGTAGAGTGTTTCTGATTCTTGTTTCCTCCTTGAGCGCATGTACATTTTCTTGGTTGTGCTGATTAGCATGCTCAAACTTTATTGGAAGAAACAATATTCCACAATAGAACCATAAACATGCATTTGGGCCATCCTTTTCAGTTTTTTTTTTTAAGAATATCACATTATTTCTCTCTTGAGGACAATGAAATGAAAATAGGGATGGTACCCTTTTGTTATGGTGTGTTGTGGCTTCTCAAGGGGAAAAGGATGAGAAATAAGATTTATCCGTTTCTTGAATTGTAGATACACAGATAATGCTAAAACAAAAAAAAAACACATGAAATATTTTGTATATTTCATTTTAGTTGAAGATTCACCCTTTCACCGGCATTCTGTTTGGAAGGCTACTTTTAATAACTATATGGCATTCTGTAACAGGAAAACAAGAGGGACAAGAAAAGCCAGGAAAAATGGCCTTACTTTGAGGAGCTGAATAGAATCTTGTCTGGTTTGGAGGCAACGGCCCAAAAATGATTGCATGTAAACTTGTGGCTAGTTTTTGTCGAGCAATTCTTCATTGACGGGATATGGAATTTCTGATATTGAGATTTATCCAAAAATACTAACCCGGCCTTAAAATAAAAGAATCCGGATGAAGACTTCATCATTTGTACTGGCACCTCTCGATAAGCTGTTGCGCAAACTCTACAGATGAAGCCAAAGGCAGGGAAGGGATTTGATTTATCAGGACTTAAAATAGTCCTTATAAAGCTGGGGAAGGAACAGTAAATTTTGCAATTTTTGTTAGTGATTTTACAGGTGGGAAGATTCGTCATGCTGGTGATATTTATCAAGTGGATACAGTTGATGGTAAGAATTGGCAATACGATTGATTTGGGTTACTTGTAGAGTGGTAGACACTATTGATTATGCATTGTATGTTGTACCTACTATAGCACTGATTGCCTTGATGATGGGAAGTAGGAACATTGCTTCATCAAGGAAATGGTAAAAGAGGATAATTTATAGAAATACTCCTCCAAATTACCTTAATTGTTTCTTGGTACTGTAAAATGTTAATCTTCCTCGTAAGGCTTCCTTTCATCAGATGGTTATAGTTTTGGGCTAAAAGAACAGCTCCATCAATCATCACTCATATTTCTTGGATTCTTCAAATCATGACATTGTTTATTTTGTACAATGTATGAAACTTGTAACAAGTTGTTACTGTAATATTTAGATTACATGATACTTATCATGCTTGATAGGCAGAGTTTCTTGTTATTGCAGGTCAATTTAATCTTATATTGCAGGACATTTACACTCTGTTATTTATGTTTCTCATCTCGAGAAGATCTATGCGTGCTCCCTAGATAGACTGTCCTCAAGAAAAAATGTTTTTGTAAAAGTAGTAGTTTATAGAAAGATTTACATTGGTTCCCTTTATTAAAAAAGAGTCACCTGTAAAAGTAGTACTTTATAGAAAGATTTACATTGGTTCCCTTATTAAAAAATAGTTACCATCAGATGAATAAAATCTTTAATATTCTTGAGATATTAAAGTTTAAAATAAGTAATGAATTAACATGCATAGCATTTCTAAGGCCATATTTTAAACTGAAGTTCTTACTCCTTAGACATTAAACTAGTTGGTTTCTTACTTTCCATCTTATAATAATATTATCAAGAAACAACACTGCTTGCGTAGAAGTGATATTCGCAATAACTTATAACTTTAGCAAGTGCGGTTATACAAAATTGGAGCCAAAAAAACGAAAAAGCGCAATTTAGAAAAGATACTATCTTGACGAATTATTTGGTTTAAGTTATTAGCTAAAACACGTATATTTATAACAAAATCTTTGATGCAACTTTTTCCATATAAAAGATAGAGTAAATTATTCAAGTTAAAAGTCTCGATAATTTCACAATTATAATCTTAGAATATTTCAATTTTATATCAAACAGCCCCTTAAATTTATATAATTGTGTAAAATCATTTAGTTAAACTTTTAAGAAGAAAATCTCTTAAATCCCTCACAATTGCTTTTACAATTTTTTGTTTTTTAAAACTAACGAAATTACAATAATAATAATAATCTAATTAACCAAATCCTATTTTACCGCCCCCGAGGAAACAGTATATAATAAGGCGGAAAATGAAATGAATTTAGTCCTTCAACGTTGAATCAATTTTGCAGTTAGTTTGTGTGTTGAAAGTAATGGAAGATACCTCCTCATCATCATCCAACAATGTTACAGTTTCCGGGGCGGCAAAATATCTAACGGGGCTTCCTTCTCGGGGCCTCTTCTCCTCCACCATCCTCTCCTCTAATCCCGTAAATTTCTTCTTTCTCTTTCCCATAAACCCTAATTTTTTTACTGATTCCTTATATGTGTAACTAATGCTTCTTAATAATAGTAGTATAATAGTATAATTTAGATATAACTGTTTTATTTTTTTTTTTAATGTTTTGAGTAGATATAACTGTTGTATAATTGACGCTCAAGGGCGTGACCTAGTGGTCAATGAAATAGGTTCGAGAACTTTAAGATCTCCCATTTAAATCCCAGCAGAGAAAAAACGTAGAAACAACAGCAATACCCAGTGTATTCCCATATAGTGGGGGGTATGGGGAGTGTAAAATGTACGCAGTCCATACCACTACCTCATATGAGGTAGAGATTGAGAGGCTGTTTCCGATAGGTCCCGGCTCAAGACATATAACAGTATAACAAATAAAAAATATAAAAGCACACAACAAAGATGGAAATAAGACACCCACAAGATATTACTGTAAACTATCTATCCAAAACCATAGACATCACCGAAACACCATAAACAAGAAACTCCAGGCGCAAATATAAACAAAGCAGTCTTCCCTACTATAATGGCCGAACTCCTACCCACTAACCCTATACCTTAATTTGAATCCTCCACACTTTCTTATCAAGGGTCACATCCTCTGTAAGCTGTAACTACTCCATATCATGCCTAATCATCTCCCCTCAATATTTCTTTGGCCTACCTCTACACAGCCTAAAACCGGTGTAGTCGCAGAATGTTATGATCCTACTGCAAGGTATGGGACTTTGAGTCCCACATCGGTTAAATGGGGAGCTAATGTGGGGCTTATATAGCATTGGGCTCTCCCACTTTAATGGCTAGCTTTTGGGGTGTGGTTCTCCTAAGGTTGTATCAAAAAACCAAGGTGTAGGGAGGGTAGAGTGTATGCACACCTTAAGGTAGAGGGGCTGTTTTGGGAAGATCCTCCGCCTGTGGCAAAACCAAAAATTTCATTAAGGGGCGTTCAAGATTTTGTATATATATATGTATGAAAAATAGGTTTTGACCTATATACTTAGTATAATTCTTCATATACATAATATAATTTTTTGAGAAGGGTGTTTGATTGGCGACCCTAAACTCTATGTGAGTACGCCATTGCCCTCGCCCTCGGCTTGAGTGATGAATATCGAAGCAACTAAACACATATAGAAGTGAAGAGGATAAAGAAACTAATAGGGAAAAGATAATATAGTATTTAAAAGAGGAGCAATAACCATAACCAGCCAATGGCTAAGTGAAATACACTAAATAACAAGTAACAAAGTTTCTAAGACAGGCAACTATGAGACAAAAGTAGTAGGTGATTTTTAATCATCTGTTCTAATCTTGGTGGACAGAGTTACTTTCGTTTCCCGTAGAATTAGTCGAGGTGTGAGAAAGTTGGTCCAGACACCACAATTATCGAAAAAAGAACTGTTGTATAGTTGTCCCAAACTTATCTTTTCTCTTCTTTGTCGGGATAAATTCTAGAGAACAAGTGTAGGCTTTATATTGGACATAGAGTTCAGGAAGCTCAAAGGCGGATACTCTTATAGCACTTGGGTTCATTTGAATCAGTACTTTCGAAGTGGAGTGTAAATATGTGTGAGAATTTATTGAGATTAGAATAATAGTAGGCCTTAACTTGTGTTTTAGAAATATAACAGATTCAATGCTAAGAATTTTAAAAATTGAATCCGTAGAGAACAACCAAAGATTGAAGGTGGCGGAAATGAGAATGTTGCGTTGGATGTGTGGACTTATTAGAGGGGATAGAGTTAGGAATGAGACGATCCGAGAGAAGGTGGGAGTGGCTTTGGTGGAGGATAAGCTGCGAGAAGGAAGGTTGAGATGGTTTGGGCATGTGATGAGGAGGGGCACGGATGTCCCGGTTCGGAGGTGTGAGAGACTAGCTTTGGATGGCTTTAGGAGGAGTAGAGGTAGGCCGAAGAAGTACTGGAGGGAGGTGATTAGACATGACATGGAACAGCTGCAGCTTACTGAGGACATAATCCTAGACAGGAAGGTGTGGAGGTCGCGAATTAGGGTAGAAGGTTAGGGTGAGTGTGTAGATTGTGGCAAGGTGATAGGAGATCGATTGGGTAGCCGGGCTGTAATCCTAGGCCTGTGTCCTTGAGTAGGGGCCTTTAGCCAGGTGAGTTTGGGTGGGGTGGGTGAGTGTTTGTTACTAGGACTGTGTCCTTGAGGAGGAACCTCTGGTTTATGAATGTAGGTTTCTACTAGGTGGTGTCCTAGTGCTTATTTTTTATTTCGAATTGCTCGTACTTCTTTTTTTTGTACTTCTCTGATAATTATCTCTATTATGTCTTGTTTATGTATGCCATCTTTTCCTGTTACATGTTTCTTTACGAGCTTGGTGTACTATTCTCCGTCTTGAGTCGGGGGTCTTATCGGAAACAGCCTCTCTACTTCTTCGGATGTAGTGGTATGGACTGCGTACATCTTACCCTCCCCAGACCTCACTTTGTGGGAATACACTGGGCCTGTTGTTGTTGTTGTTGTTGTTGAATCTTAGAGAACAAGATAGTAGAAAGAGTTTAAAATTGTGTTCATTCAATTTCTCCAACTCTGTTTGGACCTGTACAAAGCATACTAGTATATAGATATAAGAAGCTCAAATTAACAACTGCACAGGGCTTGGTCTTCATTATCCTTATTGTGGAATTCTAGAGATTTTCCATGTTAATGGAACTCCTTGTATGTGATCCTATAATCAACATGGTGATATAAGCACAGCTTTATAAACGCAGCTCTGCATGCAGTAGTATGTTTACCTGAAAAAGGGTTACATTTAGATTGAGAAAGCGCTATGGCCCTTCTCGCCTTTTGGTTGAGATACTATTAAACCCCAGCCTAGACAGTAATAAGGTTTTACAGCCAAAAGGAAAAAAAATGACTATTAGGTGATGTTAAACGCTGCATGAATAGTGTAGGATCAGATATGTCTTCAAAAGATAAATAAATAGGTAGTACCTCTTATATGCATTCAACGGCCTCCTTGCACCTTTTAGAGTAACAATCAGCTTCTTATCTTCGCTTTAAGATTATAGTATCAGATATGTCTTCGAAAGAGAAATAAATAGGTGGTACCTCTTATATGCGTTCAACAGCCTCCTTGCACCTTTTTGAGTAACAATCAGCTTCTTATCTTCGCTTTAAGATTATATTATCCATGTGGCCTTATCCTCTTATGTGTTTACTTACCATCATGTCTGCTGAGTAGCATTAGCTGGAAAAGAATTTGGTTATCAAAAGCGAAGTGATGCTATCAGGAAATATTTACTAATGCTTCTTTCATTTTCTTTTGGTCTCCACTAATTTAGAAACTTCATGCAGGGTGGAATGCGAGTATATGTCTGCGAACACGAAACTTCACCTCCGGGTCTGTCTCTGTATATTTATGCCTTCTAAATTATTTAAAGAGCTGCAATTCTATATTACTGAATTAGCTGCACAATCCTGTTTTATGGTGAAAATTGATTAGGCCTCTAGTTCACCTGTTATTCTTGTTCTTTGAATTGTTTTTACTTGCAGATGGCTTTTTTTTATTGCTTAATTTTTGGTTTCTTCAACTTTACGTATGCACTTTTGTTCCAAATCATGTAAAACATTGATGTCCTGTCATTGTGTCTCATTTGGTACATGGTTATATCTTAGAAATATCTCTTGTATCTTGAGTCTTGATGCAATTCGAATGCCACTTTTTTTTTCTTTCTCACCTTTTCAGATTTTTAAAATTTTATTCATTTCCTCATTTACCATTTTCTTCAAGGCTATCTTGATTTCTTCATCAATCTGGATTGCTAGTTATGTTTACAAAATGTTGTATATGCAGAGGACCAGCTTATTAAGACAAACCAGCAAAACATACTGATTAGGTCTCTCATGCTTAAGAAGCAAAGAGGTGACTATAATTCAAAAGACGGGAAGGGAATTTCCTCAAATGACAATGGTAGAAAAAGGTAATTGTCCATGTTTTCTTTGTTCAGTATTATTGCTATCCTTTACTAGCTATTGTACCACTGTCCAGTTAACATATTTGTATCTCCTGCCACCACCTAATTTTCAGAGCTGCTGAAAAAGCATTGGATGGTAGGGTATCAACCAAGAAGGCTACCACCAGTAAACAAGTTGCCTCTACGCAAGGTGGGCCCTTTATTAATCGTCACTTATGGTCTTTGTAGGTGGTGCAATCAAAAGTATTTTTTAGAAGTGGTCTTTCATCGTAAAGATACTTGAATTATTGTCTTCATGAAAAATACTTGAATTATTGTGGGTGTTCATGCATCCTATTGCTAAATTGAAAAGGAATAAAGCAGGTGAGTATCCCTCAGCTCTTTACTACTTCATCTGTTTTAATTGTCCAATTTGACTCTTAAAATCTAGCGCAAAACTTTTATTGCATAGTTTGAATACCAGCTCTAATACTTTTGGGTCCACAAAAAGAGAACACAGTATTGTTTGCAAAAAGACAGCTCCTTCCCTTCCATTTGATGATATACCATTTGATTGGGTACGGAGAAATTTTAGATTTTATGTGATTATTATACATTAGTAGGAGTTGGTAGAAGAATATATTGGAAACATCACATCAAGTTTTAAATTTAAATAGTCAATTTAAATTCTAGAAGTTCTTACAGATGTAATAACTTTATTAGTTATATTGTCTTGGATCCTAAAATGGGAAGTCTCATATAGGTTGGGATAATAGCGGTAGTATTTAAATGATTAATGAGTCGTGGATTTTTCATTTGACCACCTCAGTTCGTCTTAAAAGTTAATCTCGATATTATAAGGCAGAATCATAAATTATATCTTAACTTAAAATATTATTTGCAGAACACGAAGGGAAGACTAGGTTGGCAATTGAAGCAAAAATAGGTGGGAAGTTGGGTGCTAGTATATTTTACAAAGTTAATCACAGACGCAAAGTGGGAAGGCTAGGCTTGCGGGAGGGGGGGGGGGGGGATATAATTTACCGTGGATTATGAGTGGAGAGGAGATTCGAGTTAATTATATAGTCAAACATCTCTAAATTATATAGTCAAACCTCTCTATAGTGACAGCATTTTCCCGAAGATTTCATGGCTGCTCTAGAGAGGTGTTGTATATGTATACTGACATCGGACATTCAAATCTCAGTTAGCTGTTATAAACAAAAATATGCAAAATTAGAAAGAGTGAATATTAAAAAAAAACAAGCATTAATAGTTTTTTCCTCGTGCAATTATGAAATAGCTGATGTGCACCATTTATATAATTTTTTTCTTTAAATTATATATTCGTACTTGAAATTTACTATGTGCATGACATTACCATAAATATTTTGGTATGTTTTGTACATAATATTTTTTTACAAAATTTTAGAACATAATATTTGAGTATTCGGATATAGAGAGGTAATTTTACAAAGTGTATACCGTTATAATAAACTCCATTGCCGTTATAGGTAGAATGTTGTTATAGAGAAGTAAAATATAGCATGGAAAATTGGTTCCAGAGAAAATCTGACCGTAATAACGAGATGGAGTTACCTATACTACATCATGAGATGCTACACAATGCACAAAGTAAAACTCGACTTTTTGAGACTATCTTTTTTGGTTAAAAGAAGAGTGATGGGTTCAAAGAGCTTGTGTGGTTCCTAGGCTCGTTGTTTCATTGTAGTCTTTTATGCTCAAGTACATTGTTGTAAGGTGTAGGCTCCTCCTATTTTACTTTTACTTTACTTTTACTACTTTTGACACATCGTATGTTGCATATTAAATGCGACCTATGGATTATTAGATTGTGGACAGCTCCACCTCTTATAGAGGGGAACTTTTGGTGGACTCCAATTCTCGTGCAGCGGAGATTGTTATATTCATTGAGTCACTGGGCCTATCTCAATTAACTAGCTTAATTGTTGGCATAGATGTTCCGTAGACATTAGCAGTTCTTTCGAGTCGTATTTATGATTATTCACATCACATTTATGGATTATACTTTATTACTTTGATGAATATTCCATTTAAAATGAAATATGGTTGATTTAATGATTTATTTATGCATAGTTTTCAATAATAAATAATTGAGATTTTCCAAAACCTTCCGCATTCGTGATTTAGGTGCATAAGTAGGGATTATTACATGGGTTGGTTTGATTGGGTCGGGTAGAACCTAGCAGCAAGCGTCATATACTCTACTTGTTTAGGTTGTCTCATCGTAGTGTTGCACGAATCAACTTAGTCATGCTAGTAATGTAGCACAAATAGTACCCTCTCATAAGGGTATTCTGTCGTAATTCCAAACTATAAGGTGTAGGTCTTTCGCCTACACTGACATGTGTAGTTTCATAGCATCATACAAAACATGTTTGAAGCTAATCTCGGTGAACTCAAGTAACTCCCAAAAACACTTACATTTGTCAACCTTGGCCTTCATAGCCAATCCAACCATTTGAGGAAAAATCAAATAGAAATGCTTTCACAATTCATAGTAAAGAAATTAAACAAATGAAGATTATCCTTTAAAGATTCAACAAGTGCTATTTCATCGTGTAAAGGTTTTAGAAAAACGTTATACTTCATATTTTATAAATATCTGAAACTGTATAAAATCAATCAACAATATGAATTTTGGGGGAAAAATCAAGAGATAGTAAGTTTCAACATACCTCTAATCGCTTCCTAAATCTTACCTCGAAAGATCCGAAGATTCATAATCTACATATACACAACAATAACATACCCAGTATATTCCCACCAGGTGGGGTTGGGGAGGGTAAGTGTACGTAGTTCCTACCACTACCTTAGATGTGAGATAGAGAGGCTGTTTCCGATAGACCCCCGGCTCAAAATAAAACAATCTAGATAAGGAATATTAAAAGAACAAGATACAATAGAAATTAACATATCAAATAATACCATAAACAAGATACTCTAAGTAACACAACAAAAGATACAACATCCTAAACTCAGACTAACCTTCTACCCTAATCCGCCTCCTCCACAACTTCCTATTCAGGGTCATGTCCTCGATAAGCCGGAGTTGCTCCATGTCATGTCTAATCACCTCCCTCCAATATTTCTTCAGTCTATCTCTACCTCGCTTGAATCCTTCCCTAGCAAACCTCTCACACCTCCGCACTGGGGCATCCGTGCTCCTCCTCATTACATGACCGAACCATCTCAACGTCGCTTCCCTCATCTTGGCTTCCACCGAAGCCACTCCCACCTTATCTCGAATAACCTCATTTCTAATCCTATCTTTCCTAGTACATCCACCGAAGCATTCTCATCTCCGCCACCTTCATCTTCTAGAATAAGCCAACACTCCGCCCCATACAGCAATGCCGGTCTAACCACCACTCTGTAGAACTTGCCTTTATGTTTGGGAGGTACCTTCTTGTCACGCTCTAATAAAAATCTATAATCCATCGCAACAATATCAACTAAGTCAACTATGTGTAGCACTTAAATCCAACTTCACGCCCCATACAACAATGCCGGTCTAACCACCACTCTGTAGAACTTGCCTTTATGTTTGGGAGGTACCTTCTTGTCACGCTCTAATAAAAATCTATAATGCATCGCAACAATATCAACTAAGTCAATTATGTGTAGCACTTAAATCCAACTTCACAACAACAAAAAACCAGTATACTTCCACAAGTGGGGAAATCCAACTTCACTAATTGAGCAAAAATCTTTATTTTCCAATTCGAAAGTCAAATCCTTGAGTTTTGACTTCGATTCGTCCGTTACACGTATTATGGAACCTAATTGCTCCCTTAGAAACTCAAAACGATATTGTTCAAGCAAACCCACCACTATTCATCTCCTTTACCAACAAACTTGTCATTTCAAGACTAGCCTTTTGGCGTTCCATGAGTTGGTGGTTAAATTGAAATCTTTAGTCAAACCATAGTCTACGCTCTCCATGGAACATAATATACAAATTGGAGTGAAAGGATTACCTCTTTGGCAAAACCCTAGAATTTTCAAGACTTGGATTCTGGAGTTTTTCTTCAATGCTCTATAATTTCCATAATGTTGAGTAGTTAAGGAATGCATTTAGTGCACCCAATCTACTAAGCAGTGCAATTAATACTCGCCTCAAAGCAGCATCTATGGGGTAGGAGCTTCCCCTTCTCTCCAACTCCCAATAACTTGTTCCAAACAAATAATCTCTCTCCTTAAATGCCCTATAAAAGGCTGCTTCAGTTGGATCAGCTCTAGGGCTGGGACGGCACTCCACCCAATGCTTATCAAAAGCGAAAAGCTCTAATGTTCTTTGGGGCTTTAAGTTCAAATAAAGCGTGTTCTTTAACCAAAAAAAAAGCGCTAAGGGAGAAAAAATACTAATATATATTGTCTAGTCAAGAGTGATATTTATAACTTATAAGCATGGATAGCAATTATATGAACAAAGAAATTGAAAAAGATTACGATAAAGTGAAATATCATTGTTTAGTGTCACCTCTTCAAAAAAGGCTCATTGGTAAGTGATAATATGCCCTAGAACCTTGGTGACGACACTGAAAAGCACATTAAGCGTGGCAAAGTACTCAACACGTTTTGAGCCTCGCTTCAGGGCTTAATAGCACCTTTGACAACAGTGGCTCCACCATCGTGTACGACCTGTCCAGCTTGCAAAATGATGCTAAGTTTGTTGTTAACTTCTGGAATTTACTGCCAGTAGTGGTTATTTTGGTACCAAAGCTTGCTTCTTAAATCGTCTCTTATCATTAAGAGTTACTTTAATTCCTTAAGTTCCTTTATAATTTCGACATCTATTCCATTGTCCAGCTAATTTTTTTCCTTTTCAAAAAAAAAAAAAAATCACCCCTTTAAGCCACTGCCAATATGGCCTTGGTTCTCAAATTTCCTTTTTTTCATTTTGATCTCTTTTGCCAACTAATCATTGGTAAAATGACTATACCAGCTAATCATTGCTTAATAATTATTTCAAGCTATACCAATATTAATTATAAGTGTTTTGTGACTTTGTTATACTCGACTGGGTCCCGCCTAACTCGGAATTAATTAAATTGCATCCTTAAACTTGAAATTTGTCCGAATTTATTATAAAAATTCACAGGGCTTCACAACTACTTTAGGAATTTTCTGAAATCTTGATAGGACTGATTGTAAAATCTTAACATTCACTGCCAATTTATGTTGGATGAGAAGGTAAAGATCATACTCCTATCGTTTACTACCAATGATAAGTCGTGTGGATTACTGGCAAGCATCAAGTACATTTATAACTGTATGTAATGGGATAAATGGTGAAAAATGGCTCCTTCCAGAAAATGTGTCTCTGGAACATTAAGCGACTTGAAATAAGGCGATTGACATGCTGTAGCGACTTGAAATAAGGCGATTGACATGCCGTAGCTCTAAGTTATCTAAATATCCCTTTGGGGACATTGAATCTCATGTTACCCGAACCTTTGGGAATATGGAAGCCACTTACAATGAGGTCTATTGATTTGATTTACCATGTGATGCCTGAAAAGTAAATGCAAATGTACTAGTAGTAGTATATTCTCAGTTAGACACCATCATGTTTTTCCAGGTCAGATGTACATTGGTAGAACTTCATTGTAAATATTTCCTACTCTATCTTTGTCCAAATTTGGTGGTTTGAAGTCTTCATTGAAACAATATTTTGCAGAATAAATTCATGGGCATGCATTAACTTTTGCCTCAACTCCTGCAGAAACTTCGAAAACTCGTACGCCTGACATACACAATATGACTGTTGAGAGGTTACGGGCTCTGTTAAAGGAGAAAGGTCTTTCACTGAGAGGAAGGAAGGCAAGTATTTGCATAACCTTTTTTTTTAATTATAGGTTTTGAACTTTTGATTGTGCTTCACTGTTGTACTTTTACTCCGTAACTTGTCCTCTTTAAGGACATTATACACTTTTTAAGTAGTACTCGTAATGATGTGTTCAACTTGTTTGCAATTGAGGCGTGGTTGATTTTGTGCTTGTATGATGAGAGTGTCGAATATTTGGCCTATTTGTTAACATGTGATTCTCTTTCACTACACGTTCTCACTATGCAATTCTGTTGGCAGGATGAACTAATTGCACGGTTAAGGGGAACACATGACTAAGCATATTCCAAGAGTTTGAGGCGGCTGATTCCAAAATCCTTTTTGTACACCAAGCAGGCTCGGCGAAGTAGGCTTTTGCTTCTCTATTGTTCATGCTTTACAACTAGTTAAAAGAGTCAGCTTATGGCCTTACAACTCTTGTGTGTTTCTGTGTTCTTGTTGTATGCTGTAGCATTTTGTTAAACTGCGATGGCACACTACACTTGTGCCTTAATAGTTGATACAATGTACTTCTAATTATGCGAAATAGTGCATGTCGATGTCTTGCTACCATCTGCAAATTCGCAATGAAACTGCTCTTTCAAAATCTTTTCTTGTTAGCTTTTGAATCTAATTTTATCTGGGGATTGCAACTTTTTTATATTACCTACGAGAAGCAAGCTATAGTGATTTGGCTTCAGTGTGTTCGCTGGACTTTCTCATGTTTGTTGTCTCCGATACTATGACGTCTTCGATTTACTAATTAACAATGCATTTTAAGTTTTGATTTGCTCAAGCATGAATGATACTCAAACTTAATTCCTATTTGATTAGCTAGCCTAATAATAATTCATTGCTCTTCGTATGGAATAAAGTTATCTTGAATTTAATATTGAAATTATCTCATTCCACATATCAAACGACGACAAAGTGAATTACGATAAATGTGGGGCGTAATGTGACCAAAAATTCAGCAAAAGATGACAATAACGCCCGCTTGCTGCCGCTGTAGCCACCTTTTAAGCAGTAATTTACTTTCATTGGTTTAAATTGTGTGTCCTGATTTTTTTCTTTTACATGTCCAAACAAATACCTAGAAGAGCTTTGAACTCTTTTACACTTCATTGATATTTTGGATAGAGAAAATGCTCTGTTAACCCCACTTATAATCTTTAGTCGAAATTTTAACTACACACTCAACTTTTTAATGTGACCCTATTACCCCCTGAATTTATTTTTATCGAATTTATTACTCTCAGTTGCTGACGTGTCACTGGACATGACTACACGCGTCCATAGACGCCTCAGTTGACTTTTTTTTCACTTTGAAATCATTATTTTTTTATTGCCACGTGATGCACGCGGCATCCCATCCCATATTTCAAATTATCCCATTTATGGTAAGATGGGATAATTTTATCTTGAGTCTCCGGAACAATAAATAATTTGAAATACTCCCTTCGTTTCAGAATAAGTGAATTGTTGAGGTATGTATTGGTGTGCTAAAATAAGTGAATCACTGAATTTTTCAAATTTACCCTTATAATTTGACAACCAATTAACTTTTGAAAAGGTATTACAAGATCAACTTTTTCTTTTTTTGTGTGATAAAAATGAAAAGTTGTATTAAATTTATGTCTTTAATATTTTTTTCTTAATTTTTGTGCCAAAATTCAATAATTTATTTATTATGAAATGAAGGGAGTAACTATTTTTAAAAATCACAAAAGGTAATTTTGGACAAAGGGAGTTTTTATTAGCAAATGCTTTGAAATCCTATTAGCAAATGTTTTGATTTATCGGGCTCTGAATAGAAGAAAATAAATATAAAGCTTTTGTGTGTCACTATCAAATATCTTGTGGATAAAAATAAATTTAAATCGATTATCTATAAAGAACTATAAAAAAAATCAATTGATTAGTTGTTTAACTCTGACTTATAGTCGCTTTTCTCTAAAAAATTTAAAAAAAAAACGTGTTTGAAAGCTGCTACTTGTGTAGGAGTGACCCATAAATATTACTCCCTCCGTCTCAAATTATGTGCTAAAGTTAAAGTTAAAGTTAACTTTGATTCATTGCATTACTAATGCCATGAATTTTGAGGTATTAGTAATACACACCTCAATACACAATAGAATGTATAACTAATGCAAGGTATACCAAACAAGGTACTACTAATACACATTAAACTAATGCATGCATTAACATTTCAATACACTCTACCAAACAACTCCTAAGGGTAAAATTTTAATTGTATTTTAAAAAACTTACCGAATAAAGAAAGGCGACATTCTTTTTTAGATGAGCCAAAAAAAAAAATAGTGACACATAATTTGAAACGGAGAAAGTACTATCTTTTTTTTTTGTCTTTTTGTTGATAAAGTCACACATCTTTTTTTCTTTCCTTTTTTGGTTTTTGGTTGACAAAGGCTAGAGCTATTAAAATGCGCTTGGCCCGCCCAATCCTTTAATTAAGTGGGTTTGATTTAAATTTTAGGAAAAGGACAGTTTATAACACTTTTTAAAAATAAATAGCCTAAATTTGAAAACTTTCCAAAAAGTGATCAGTCGAATATACTATTTTTGTTTTATAGTCATTTCCTAATTTGGGTTATTTTGGTCTACGTAGTTCATATACAGTCCATATACAATACTGATACAATAATCAACTTGAGCAATTTGACCCTTTTAAAAATACTAGTTTAGGATACGTGCGTTGCACGTGTAATTTAATTAAAGACGTTAAGCCAAAAAAAAAACTAAAATTATAAATCAAAGTTAAAAGAAACTTACGTCAATATTTTATAAGCCCAACTCAATTTGCTATATACTACATATTCTCCATTGTTTGTTTATATAGACACTAATTTCTTAGTTCTTTCGTTATTTTTTCTTCTCAATAATATTATATGGAAATAAGAATCATCATATTTTCTAAAAAAAAAAAAAAAAAATACCAAATGAAAGAAAAACACATAAAATACATAATTTAGGAAACTACATTGATTTCAAAGAAAAAAAAAGTAAAATAACGTGAGAGGAAAAAAGGGGAAAACTTTGAATAGAGAAATAACTACGTACTTATATCCTTTCAACTCAGAATGTAATATGAATAAAATCTTAAAGATAATTTCAAATTTTAATATTAGTATACTGAGATATGGTACCAGAAGACTTCATCCATGAATGTCCGAAGTTACGACTTCAAATTATCACTCAAACTGCTCATAGTCTATAATTAAGATGCACAATCAAAATAGGAATTATCCAGAATACATACACATATAGAACCAAAAGTAGAATATATATAATAAAATAGCTAGTAAATGCAGATTGCTAGATATTGTTTTCTTCCTTCAAATTCAATGGCTATGTACATTTTCTTTTGGTATCAAAATTTATCGTCGGCATCAAATTAGCTGCTCATGCTCATTCTGCTAATATTGAATGCACTGTTTATGTACAGATTACCATACTCAATCATGTATGAATAACTCAGTATAATCCACATGGATACGATATATGTGTTGTGTCGTTTACCCTATGGACACACGCTCTCTTCTCCCTCATCTTTTTTGTTGGTAAGCTAGGGCAGCCATGGTTGCCACTGTCTCTCTATAGCCTTTTGCTGTGGGAGGGAGTCCTCAAGAAATCTTAAGGAGCGCGTACCCGATTCTATACACAATTAACTTACGCTTCTTGCTTAAATCCAAACAAAATAGCCGCTTCTTTACAGAAAAATAATGCGACTACTTAATCTTGAGGGGCCGGGACATCTTTGGATTGTCCTAAAGTTTTTGATTCCCTAAATAGCTTATAATGTAGCTTCGGGAGTATCAGACGGGACTTGTGTGGTTTACCTTTCCATGATCAGGTGCTTTTAAAGTCGATTGCAGTAGATGCCCCACCTTTCCAAAATACAAAAGCAAAGACAATCAAACCACACAAATATAAGTCATACTCATATACTTATAAAAGCAACAAACTTCATATAATGTTGGTAATCAATTATAAATGATAGTTGTATGTATGTTTAATAACATCATATGTAGTAATAATAGGGACACATTCTAGAATAGCAGTCACTGCACCATCAGTAGTATCCACCGCAACCACCCATTAAGTTATAACGGATTAATATTAATTTGAGTTCGTTTATAGTCATCGGGACGTTTCCTGCAACAACTAGATTCGCTCTAGGAGATTGAATCAATTACACTACGATCCAATTAAAAAAACTTAATTCTTGATCATAATATAGTAAATTATTATCACTTTATAATTTCCTACACCTTGACAACTTTAGAATTACACAATAGACCTCGAGTTACCTTTTCATAATTTATTTAAATAAAAGCATATGTACAAATTATAATTATAAAATTTATATGTACTTCGAATTATAAAAAAGTAATGTTGGAGCCATAAAAATTTTAATCGTTAACAAATAATATCTTTTACAAAATCAGTTATATTTGTATCAACCAACTTATTGGAATTTCATATAAAAAGTTTTCTAGCTATATACTAAGTTATTTTTTGTGTACATGTAGTGAATGTTGAACCCACTTCGTTTAATTTTTTGTTAATTTTTTTTATTTCGAATTGCATGGCTAGAAGGGAATGCGGTGGTGAGGGTTGGGGGTAGGGTGAGGGAGGGAGATTAGTAAACACCACTATTTTTTAATACTACTTTAATAGTTCAAGTAGATTTGTTTAAATGAATGATAATAATCTTGATTCCAAACGGCCAAAGCAAAAAAATTACTAATAAAAAGTAGATTAACACAAAAGAAAGAAAATGCCTATTCAATCCTTGTTAAGTCTTTCATGAGCAGACATATTCAATTCTTTTTTTTATAATTATGGTGTTCGTATCATCTTTCACATATTTACCAATTTCATAAAGGAAATAAAGAGCACAGATCAAAGATTGATTCCACTAGCCACATCTAAAAATATTCAATAGAAAATGTAAATATTCAACATCTACAAACAAACCTTGTCAAGAGGAAAAACATTCAAGCAACTGTAAAGTAAAATGAAACTCATATGAATTGGATAAAGAGGTGATGACATTAACCCATTCTTTTTCTACCTTCTCCACCAGCTAATTTGACTTTAAAATGATTTAACACCGAAGTTTGTCTTAACTTCTTACAAAATCAATGAAAAATACATGTTGAAGTGTTTGGCATACCTGATAAGAGAAATTAATCACTTTTCATAGAGATTATATTTTGAAGTGTAGATGAATTGGCTATAAGTATGCAATAAAACTTGCATTAATAGAGTTAAATGAGAAGACTTTGGGCTTTGCGTAAAGCAAGTTGATAAAGAGAATCGAAATAAGAGAACCTGGAGAAGAAACGAAAGTGAGAGTAATTGTGGATGAAAGAAAAATATGATGAAGACAGTGAAAAGGCGAAATCAACATGACTTTTATAGAAGTTGGTAAAAGATACTTGTTTTACATGGGATGAGAATTATTTTGATCTTATTTTGTATGAAAAAAATTATGTTAAAATCTATGAAAAAGAATTTATATTTTTTTTAATTTTGACAAAAAAAGTCCGAAAATTTTATGTATTATCAATTTGAAAAAAGGCCAAAGAATTTTTTGTTTTTCTTTTTGGATTTATGGAAGATGGAAAGATTTTTTTATTTTTTTGGGGGGAAAAAATGTTCGAAAGATTTTTGGATTTATGGAAGATGGAAAAGTTTTTTTTTTTTTTTTTTTTTAATTTTTAACAAAAAAAAAAGGCTGAAAGTTTATGTATTACCGATTTGAAAAAAGATAAAAAAGAATTGGCTTTTTTAATTTTAATGTTTAATTATTTTTTAGATTTTAGATGATGGAAAGGGAATTCTATTTTTGTAAGGAAAGGTTTTGTTTTAATTTAATGTTAATATTATTAAAATTATAGGAAAAAGGTTAAAAGACGATTTTATCTAAAGCGGAGACTTTTAGTGAAGGGCAAAAAGTTCATATCTCTTTTCTAAGGGTCTTCACACTTTTAATATATTATAGATTATAGATATAGATATAGATAATAGATATAGGTTATAGATTTCAATTTTTTTTTGCTATAAATATTTTAACTGATCAAATATTCTGTTTTTTTATTGTTTAGAAATAGTAATTAAATTATATAAAAATGATATAATTGTTAAATAGAATATGTATCGATATAAGATATATGTATAGAAATTATATAGTTTTATCAAATATGTATATGCATAATATATATATAAAAAATGTATGAAAATTATATAATTGTTGTATAAAATGTGTAAAAAAAATGTACAGTTATTGTATAAATTGTGTATCAAAATTGTATAATTTTCGTATAGAATATTTATATGTATAAGATTTGTATAGAAATTGTATAGACGGTGTGTAGAAACGGTATAGAACAAGCCAGTAAATTGAAATGGTTAGAAAGTGGAATTTAAATTCAATGGTTATTTCCATGGAAATAGTTTAGTTTAAGTGTCATTTCTGTCCTTCCCCCTTAAGTTTTTTCAGCCCATTTAGAAATGAGGCTTATAAGCTCAGCCTCACTTGGCTCGTCGGCCTTAGAGGCCTAACCCGCCAGCCTTAGAGGCCAGCTCGTGGACTAGGACACTAAAAATAATTATTAAATATTTTTAAGTTGGTCATTTATTTATTAGGAATTAGAATTTTGTTAATCTTTTCTAACTTACTACTTTTTTTTTATCCATCCTTTGGTTGATACTAATTTTTTGAAAGTTCTTAGTGTGTGTTTGAAATTGTTGGTAAGCTTCTTTTAGTTGTGGACTTCAAAAAATTACTTTTATTTGTGATAATTTAGTAGTTGTTGTCTTTGCTTAATGCAACATTTTGTTGTTTAAATTTAGGCTCTCTTGTGTTATAGTCTTGTTGCTTTTGTGCAGATACTTTATGTATATCTGTATTTACTATCTTAATCATATTAGAACTTTCCTATGAAATTTTTAGCTAAGCATCATTTCTCTGCTTATTACAGTAAATGCTATGAGTTTATTACAACTAAGAAATCGTTTGGTATGAGGTATAAGGGATAAATAGTTCGAGATAAAATGAAAGATTATTTTATCCCATGTTTTGTGTGAGGTATTAGTTAATACCGACATTATTTACCTCACCATTCACGTTATAGTGATGAGATAAATTATCCCATATACATTGTGGAATAACTAATTTCGGAATAACTATTCCCAAGATTAATTATTTCGGGATAACTCTTTTCCAACCAAACGACCCCTAAAGTTATTAGTAAGATGCCTATAACATGCTAAAAACTAGTAGGAGATATATTAAAGTGAAATCATAAAAATTAGTGATTGTCTAGTACTTACAATATTTTCGTTTATCATATTTCATATTGCTTTTATTTTTTCTAAAGGGTCAATTCGTCCCAACCCGCGATCCACTTAAGACTAGATTGGACCGTTGTTTTAAAGGTCCTTTAGTTAACAGGGCTAGTCCGTTCTAGCCCATTTAATTCTTTAATCCGCTAGAATTAGATTGGATTGGATTGAGCCAGCTCATTTTGAACAAAGAGTATTGGACTTTTCTCTACAATTAATTATTCAATCTGTCCTATAATGAATTGATTTTTAATTTTTAGAATTTGTACCGAACGAGATTTTAACTTAAAAGATATTAAACTTTTGTCCCAAAAAAGTTATTGATGTGAATAGGGTGTGCATGACCGGATTAATTCGGGTCTTTTAAATATTAAATCAAATTATTTGTATCGAGTTTTTAAATCTATAAATCAAATCAAACTAAGAAAATTCAAGTTTCTTAACTTCGAGTTTTTCAATATTTTCAGGTTTTTTGGATTTTTTCGATAAAATCTTCATACAAATATATAATTAATTTATGCTTTAAATATCTCATTCGTCTTAGCAAGATACAACTATATTAAGTGTTTCTTAAATCAACAGCACCAAATATTAAATTAAAAAAAAAATAGGTTATGTATTTATGCAACACTCGAAGGGGAGCCTTGGAGTAATTGGTAAAGTTGTTGCCATGTGATCAGGAGATCACGGGTTCAAGCCTTGGAAACAACCTCTAACAGAAATACAAGGTAAGGTTGTGTACGATACACCCTTGTGGTGGGACCCTTCCCCGTATACCGCGCATAGCAGTAGTTTTAGTGCACCGGGCTGTCCTTTTCTTTGTATTCATGCAACACTAAAGAGTAGATATCCAGCATTATTGTCATTCCGCGTACTCCCTCCATTTCATAATAAATGAATTGTTGAATTTTGGCACACAGATTAAGAAAAAGAATCAAAGACATAAATTTAACATAATTTTCTATTTTTATCCTTTTTTTAAGTACAGAATCATATTTATGATAAGTCTTGGTTGTCAAATCAGCTCTTTGGTTGTCAAATCCTTAAAGGTAAATTTGGAAAAAAATTTCAATGATTAACTTATTTTGGAACATCAAAAATACTCCAACAATTCATTTATTATGAAACGGAGGGAGTATTTAATTGAATATTTTTGTTAGCATTAGTATTGATTTGGGTTTTATTTGAGTTAATAATATTTATGGGCTATAAAACTTGTTAAATAATTAATAATTTTAACTTAAAACTTGAAAATAGAAATAATGAAAAAATTTAAGATATATTTATAAATTCCATAATAGTAAATATTTTTAAATTATACAAATATTATATCAGATTAATTCTTTTTGATTTGACCTTTTTAAATTAAAATCAAATCAAATCAATTGTAAGAGAGTTTTTTTTCAACACCAGACCAAAATAATAGTGAGAGTTTTTGTTTTGAATCGATTTATGATTTATTATGCTCTTTACGATTAGGTTTTGTTCACTCCTAAATATGAATGATTAAAATTTAATATCAGCTTCAAACACAAAATAAAATGACTTTTTTTTTTCCATATAAAGAGTACTTTAAAATTATTATGTGGCCAATATACTTGGCCCACAAAAATATAATAAGATATTTGACTTAGCTAATATTCATTATTCATGCTTGTACTAATTGTATGTTTACATCCCATGCTTACCTCCCAGGGTTGGTTGAGTTGGTTTGAGGGGACTTCCCATAGCAGAGGTCGCGAGTTCGATTCAACTTTAATATCTTCTTAATCGAGCTCATCATATAGGGTTTACCTAGTGCGGTTTATATCTTTTGTGTGGTTTGCGAGCTATTGCACAGTGAGGGATTTATTCAGTGCGCACACAGTGCTCACCCAAAGGACAGATGTCAGGGTATAGCGGCTGCGGATTTTCCTCGAGTTTTCAAAAGAAATTGTATGTTTACCAAATTATTTCATCAAAGACTTTTTAACTTAATTATTTTACTAAAACCCCTTTTAACCCATTCTGGTTGCTCACAATTTATGACTTTAATATGTAAGTCCCGTCGACAACAAACAAGTCCACTCACCAATGCCTTATTGATTAGTAGTAGTTTTTGACTTTAAACTCATAAACCCTGCATTTGATTGGTCAAAACATCTCCTAATTAAATAAAATATTAATTAATTACAAAAATAATTTATAGAAGGCCATTGAATTGAAAGCCACCATAATATATGAAGCATTTTATGATATATCCCACCATGGGTGGACAATTATTTTAGAATATCCAACACAATAGTGGACGCTTTTTACTTATCAAAGAAACTTACAAATTGGGAGCAAAAGCCACTCATTACCTGCTTAGAGCAAGACATACCCCATTTTATAGATCAAGTAAGATTTCAATTTAGTTCTCAAAAATGCATGTAAGGAGGACCTCAACTACATATTCTAGTTCCTTGGGGAACATCAAAATTGTAACTTCTACACAAGTTTCTTTCTATATTAAAAAAAAAAAAAAAAAAAAAAGAGTTCTTCTTGGTTATAGTACACTCCTATTTTATTCAACCTCATCTCACCCCTAACTTCCATTGGTAGTTGTTATTGTTGGGACCATGGGTGGACGATGACTAATCAAGTACTGCATTTTGGTGTACGTTATAGTTGCAACAATTATTCGAAACTGATACCTTCGTTCTATTTTATGTGTCGTCATTTGATCGGACACGGAATTTAAGAAATAAGTGACGATTTTATAAAGTTTACAAAATTGTCCCTCTTATTTTAATATTTACTTTTTAGTTGTTTTTTCTTAATAAGTGGGACCCACTAAGAATAAAATAGAAATGATACCATTAAATAGTTACCAAATAAGGAAATGTGTCATTCTTTTTTGGGACGAACCAAAAAGAAAATGATGATACGTAAAATGGGATGGAGGGAGTAAGTTTTACAAGCTGATTCTTCTGTCTTGACAAAAGTATTGACTATTGCAATAGGGACATCATGTGTCCAAAGGAGTGAGCAGCGCCATTCACAATCCAAATTGGGAATATTCGTTTTCCAAGACACTCGATGAACCAAAGAAACAAAAAAATTCAACTAAATTTGGAATAATAATATTCAATCATAAAATATTCAGAATAATATAATCTCACGGGTGAAGTTAAAAAAAAAATAAAAAATACTACGTAAGCAGAATTTAGCTCTACTTTAAAAGATAAAGAGAGTGTATCTCAGCGAACAACAGGTAAAAAGCCAAGGACGGAACAACTTTCTCTTGAAATTGGACGGAGGGATTCTCAAGCCAAAAAAAAAAATTACTTACTCTTCCAAACTCTCAAACTGATAGATGTTGACACAACTTTCTCTTCATTTTCCCTCTCTTTAATCATGCGTTTAAGTATTGTCATGACAGGACATAAAAGAGTATTCCTTCCTTTCAACCGTGACGGATCCAGAATTTTAGGATTGTGGGTGCTTAAAAAATTTAAAAACTAAAAAAAAAAAAAAAAAAATCACCTGGGACATCCCTTCAGTGGAGGATCAACTTAAATGTCAATGCACCAACCAACTGTTATGTTAGTGGGTGTTTTTATATGTTTTATACCTATCTTCATATATTTTCTATGTAAGTATACCTATTTCGCGTGGAATTTACTGGATGCCGGAGCACCCAGAAAATATACTTAGGTCCGCCCCTGCCTTCCAACGATATTTATCCTCTATTGACTTAACACACAAATTAAGAAATATAAATAATAGTGACAAATACCACATTATCCATTAAACATAATAATTAATGTCTTTAAAAATGTATTGGTGTTCAATAGTAGTATTTCATAGCGAAGTTAAATAAGTAAAAAATCATAAATTATTCATTAAGTTTTCAAACTGAACAAGTATTATATATTAGACATCTATTTAAAAAATAAGTAATGTATAAATATTATTGGACGGAGGATTATATCTTTAAACGACAAATGGGAGTTATATTCCATGTTTCTCGTTATATTTCGATCCAAGTGAAGAGCGCCGAAATTTTGATAGCGGCGCCGCAGCTAAGCTAACTATGAATCATATAATGTGAATCATGTGCTTTTTAAAGTACAATGAGTGATGAGCTTACTACTACTGTACTCTATTTTATTTCTTATTATTTAACATTAGAAATTTATTAATCAAGGATTGCATAGGCAGATTTAGTTTTAAACTTGTGAGTTTTTAATAAAATAAATAAAGTTGAACAAAAAATAAATAGAAAAAAAAAGGAATCTTCGTAGGAATTTAAACTCACAGTCAGCAGTAGCATGACACATATCTCAAGTGTGCCCCTGCTACCACTGAGTTATCCCATTACTTAGTTATGGGTTCCCACCTATTAATATTTAAATCTATTGAAATTTCTTTTAATATAATTATAAGTACGATAGTGGATGGGGATTCTCGAGAACCCCATTCGCTATCGTAGGTCCGCCCCTGTCAAGTAGTCTCGGCTTAACTTAAGCCTGGTCCTCTTCTCTTCCATCGAAGTATAGTTATTATAATAGTACTAGTATTGTATTGTGGTAAACATGTGTCTCAAAGAAAGAGACAAAAATTAGAAGCAAATTAAAAATAAAAAAGAAACAAATTTAAAAAGAGATTCAAGTGATTGATGTCTATTTAAATCCAACATATGAAATACTTTGTTCTATATCCATAAAATAAGGACGGAGGGAGGGAATAATTGATTTGTTATTAACTTATTATAGAGGATTATATTGAAAATTGCTTAGTTGTGACTACAATTTGGAAGTGCTTTTTCCTATAATTCATATATAAATCATCATTAAGTTAAACTCAACTCACGTGCTAATTCTCAATTCATTATGATCATCACTAATGCTCCAACTAGTGAACCAAATCCAACCACGTTTCAAATAGGGGAACATTAGTATACTAGCAATAATGAATTGGCAAGAAATTAAAATAGGTAAATAAATCACAATGATAATGCGTAAATATATTTAACAAATGATTATTCATGAGGGTGAGGTTATTGACCAAACCAACTTAGATCCAACGTATGGATTATGGCGCATGCTATATATTCCTGAAATACGTTTGTTGAAAAAGAGTATACTCTCTTCATGTTTTAATTTTTTTTATTTGTTTTAACTTGACACAATATACGAAAAGGTAAAGTGAACTTTGCATCTTGTAGCTTTGAATTAAAGAAATGTAGAATATACTGAAATTTTATGATTTGAAACATATTTTGTGTAAAAGTAAATTTTTGGAAATCCTTTATTAAAATATTTTGTGAAAAAGGTTAGATATTTAATTTGTGGTGCTACCTACTGATAGTACACCAAAATCTGGAAAAAGATCTTTTCTTATGATATCCCCTGATCATTAATTACTGATTTTAAGTTTCTAATCCACCGTTTAATCATGATTCACGCCTCTTTATCTCTGCAATTATTAAACTTTGACATTTTAAATTAGAGTTTTATTTAGCTAATTAAGCAATGAGGGAAATTATAAGGTGATATATTTGTCTGAAACGTTGATGCCAAGTAAAATAAATAATGAAAATGATATTCTTTCAACGAAACATATATATAAATCTTATTGAAATTTCTACCTTCAAAAGTAGACACTATAATATGCGAATCTAATCCCATGCAGACAACGGATGAGAGATAAATCAATAACCACTCCCCCCACCCCCACCTCCACCCCAATTTTTATAACATCGTTTGACTTGATAAAGTATGTAAAAAAATAAAAAGACTTTTTATATGTGTAGTCGAGAACTTAAAATTATTTTATCAAAATTAACAAAAATATATTAAAATTATAATAAGATGGCATTATTTTTTAAACGAGTTAAACAAAAAAGGTAGACGAGGGAGCAAAAGGTTAGGAACATATTGACCCCTTGTCTTAATTTCGTGAAACATGCCCTAAATTATATTACGTGTGTATTTCGTGTACTAACAATTACCAGTACACAGCTAACTGCATCAGCTATAAACCAGGAACACTGTCCAAACACTGCCACTTCTATATCTTTCTTGAAGTTGACGTTCCAACATAAGTAACAGTTTGACATATGCTTTCATAGACATAAAATAATATCACATGGCATATAAAAGATATCTCATGAAAACGTGATTGATTATGCCACCGCTCTATATGAGATAATACATTAAGTCCAACATTTTGTTACCTCTCATGAGTTTGTTATATCTTAACTCTTCAATTAATTATTAAATAAAATAACTTAGCATTTTATTCATGAGAATGTTATCTCTTATTTCACCAATTAAATGCGACCTTCGGATATTAATCAAGTGCGGCTAAAACATTTTGATGGTCTAAAACGAAAATTGAAAGGAGATCTTAATTTTTTTTTAAAAAAAAATAAATATATATTTTCTTAAAAAGTCTATATTTTAGATATTTTGAGGTGCAATGTTGTTAATATTTTTTTATAGTCGATTTCTTCTAATAATTTTTTTTATTAATATAGCTAATGCGTTTAATCTTTCTTGATACATAGTACTTAAAATTTTAATAAATCAAATTTTTAATAATTCTTTACTTTTATATAAAAAATTATTTTTTCTACAAATAGTACTTAATAATTTTTTTTTATAAAAAAACTATAATCAATTATATGAAAAAGATGAAGCCTCTCAATTTTGGGAGTATTTTTTCACTTTGTGGAGCCGAGCCTGATATTAATTAAAGCCATCATTTTTTTCGGAGGAGAAACAACTAACTCAGAAAGTGGACAAATTGAATTGCCTAGCCTTATATTATATGACAGTCAAATTGTACTACCTACCCCAACATCAAAAATGAACTTCTCTTCTTGATCAACTAATTCAATTAGAGATTTAATTAAATAATTTGTTGGTGGGAAAAATATACGCTCAATTAGTCATCTATTGTTCAATATATATATAATAACAACACGGGCTATACATATAACTTAAGAATAGTTGATACTCACTACTCAATACTGCTTGAATGAAAAATTAGTCTAAACGAACGTTGATCAAGGACCTTCGTAAAAATCACAAGCAAACTTCAAGCCATATATTCATATACACTGACAATTAGATATTGCATTTGCAAAAAAATATAACAAGCAGCAAATGCTAATTAATCAGCAAAATACTACTAATATTTTTTATTTCACCCAATAGCAAGATAGCTAGCTATCGCGGTGACAGATTCGCACATTGAATCCACCAGCCATATGTGCAGTTAAGAGAGGCATAAAAACCGGTTTTTCTACTTTCACCGGTTTAATTTCGAACCGCCTCAATACTGATGCCAACACATACTTCATCTGCATGAATGCCATTTCTTTACCCAAACACACCCTTGGACCTGCTTGAAACACTGGAAATTTATAAGCACTAACACTTTTCAATAATCCATTTTCATCGATCCAACGGTCCGGTTTAAATTCGAGCCGGTCTTTACCCCAAATCTCCTCCATCCGTCCCATTCCATACTGGAAATAAGTAACTCTATTTCCTTTTTGAACCCTTGTTCCGTCTGGCAAAATGTCGTCTGTAGCTGCGTGCTTTGAGTCCCAAGCCACTGGTGGATATAGCCTCATTGATTCGTTCAAGCACGCTTGCAAGTACTTCATCTCTTTTAATTCGTCGAATTCGAGCGCCTTGTCGCCAATGTTGATCGACGTTATTTCGTTGATCATTTCATTTTTGACATCCGGGTGATTGGTAGTGAGCCAGAAAAGCCATGTTAATGCGGAAGAAGTTGTGTCTCTTCCGGCCATGATGAAGCTTATGACCATATCTCTCACCACTTCATCTTCGTGTCCAGCGATTAATAATCTGGAGAGAAGATCCATGTTCTTACTGTTTTTTCCATTTTCGTTGATCGTCTGTTTCTTCTTCTCTATGATGTCGTTAATGCAACAGTGAACGCGTTTCACGTTCTCTTTCAGCTTCTTCTCTGATCCTAAATTGAGCGCTCTCTTGCCTTTCCAAATCGCGTAGACTGGAGCCATCCCACGCATGGCACACGCTTGAGAAGCAGTGTCAAACGAATCTACTAGACTCGGCACGTCTGAGAGATCATCCAAGCAATGCGGGTCCGTACCCAGCGACACCTTGCATATAGTATCGAAGGCGAATCGCCTAAGCACGTCTTGCAAGTCCAACACTTTGCCAGATTTAGCAGCATGGTTCAACAAAGGAATGAGCCTGGTATCGACTACTTCTTCTAGAGTTTTGACCACGAACTCCCTCAGTGACTTTGTACTGAACTCGTGGCTAGCCAATTTGCGCTGCGCGCTCCACTGCTCCCCGTCCACGTTGAAGATCCCACGACCAAGAAAATCGCCTAAAATCTCCGTAAAGGGCTGGCCTTTTGGATAATTAGTGAAGTTCGTTTTGAGCATGTGTTCAACGTTGTTCGGATTGGCTGTGATTATAGTTCGAGGGGCACCGAAGCGTTGAACAAGAATGGTCTGTGTGGGGGACTCCGATAAAAGTTGAGTGTACCAATCCAATAGCCGATGGCGATTTTTGTAGAAGGAAATTAGACAGCCAACGATGGGGTAAGAGGAAGGGCCATAAATGGGAGTGAATTTTCGAAATTGAAGATGCAGTTTTAGGGACAAGTAAAGAAACCCTAAAATGAAGAAAAGAAAGAGAGAAAGAAACATTTTCATAATTAGCAAAGTGAATGTTAATGCTAAGTGAAAGTGGTTTGACTGTTTTTGAGGGATAAGTGGCTCTATTTATATCTGTGGAAAGAAAATGACATGAGCTATTATGGAAATTTGCCAGTACACTTGATATTATTACAACTAGGCTGCAATTTCATCACGTGAATAATATGCGCAAATTGAAAGTAGGCTATGCCGGAGAGTTATTGAGAATGACAGCGCCCAAAAATTGTCTTGCCATCAATAACATGGAAATTAAATTTGTCCGCTAAGAAGAGGTTTTTCAATTTATTTTAGTGATTTGTTCCGATGATTAACATTCCTTATTTTCAACCTAATTGTTGTGCATGTGTTAGAATAATCAAGAAAGAAAAAGGAGTGAAGGGTAAATAAAAACTTATATATTCTCTCATCTTTGTTTAAAAAAAAATAATTCTTAATTATTTGATTTCAATTTTTCAGATGACATGTTTAAAAATTAAAAGACATTTTGATACATTTGATATATCCTTAATTTAAGATCATAAGATTTAACTATGTTGTTTATTTTTTTTAAATTCTATGTTAAATCTAAATCTGTTATTCGATTTAAAATGGACGGAGTGGTATTTATTTCTCTACAAATTTAGTGATTTAATCAAATCTAGGGGTTGTAATGCTGTATCTACTATGTTTATTATGCATTATTTATCGAGCAGTGTATTTTATTATTTTATAATGTCACCACTAAAGCAATATGTGTGTCCGCCATTGGCTGCGACATTTTCTTCTGCACGTGACAAAGACCTTAGTTAAGCCACTTGTAAGTTTATCTTTCTTTCATTTAACTAGGGTCTAAGAGCTTCATTTCATGATAATGCACCTCATATTATTTCAATGTTTGACCATTTAAACTTTACTAAGTATAATCTTTCATGCATTAAAGTCAAATTTCAATAATTTTGACCACTCAACTGATCTTCCCCGTAGCTGTATTGGAGTCCAATACATAGTCAAAAATTACTGATTAAAGGTCGTATATTTGTACGTCAGCAGAAAACAGAATAGTGTTTGCATTTTTAAAACATGCTATAGCCTATACAAAATGTCATGGTACTCCCTCCATTTTATTTTATGTGTTATAATTTAATCGAATATAAAATTTAAGAAATAAAAAAAAATTTAATATAAATTATTCTTTATTAAAAAATATGGTACTGTTTTTTCTTTAATTAGGTGGAATTAATAAAAGTAAAAGTAGATTGTACTTTTAAATAATTATCAAATAAAAAAAAATTGAAAATAAATAGAAAAATAATGACACATAAAATAAAACGACGAAAGTTCTATTAAAGAGTTAAGACAGTAAGCTTTTGCAGCACTTTTTTCTTTTGTCAAACTTTATGTCGAAGTAAAATTATAACACACAGTCTCTTAAGCAAGAGGTCGGGGTTCGATCCCTGCCTCTGGCGAATGGAGCAAACTCTGTGGTCAGTTTTCTACCGCTTAATGCGCTGACTGAGGAATGGAGGATTAGTCTCACGGTCGCCGGCTGTAGGAATACCTTGGAAAACCAAAAAAAATAAAAAATTATAACAAACAAAATGAAATGAATAGACTGGTTATAATAGGTTAGCTCATTTTTCTTGTGTTTTATAGTACATGTACACTCCATTTGTTTTAATTAATTTTTTTTTTAATTCATTTAAAAAAGAACTTCTCTTAATTTTTTTTGGCAGCTTTTTAAATCAAATATTTCGCATGAAATATTTAAGACCACTAATTTAAAAGAAAATTTAGTATAATCAACGTATATTTAATTCAAGGCAAACAAAATTAAAATTAAGAGTGTAATATATTGAAAGGGTATAGAACATCTTTGTAATTTGATGCCTATAGTACGTCCCTATTTCTCTCTTCATTCGTTTTTACTTGTCACTAATTTTTAATTAAATTTCTATTTTTACTTGTCACTTTTGACATATCAAAAAAAGACAATCGTTTTTCCTATTTTACCATTAACATCAATAGTTGTTTCTCTAAATTAATTGCAGAACATAATATAAATATTATTTAATAAAAATTCTATGATAAAATAGTTATATTATAAGTTACTCTCTCCGTCCCAAATTATTCGTCCCAAATTTTTTAATTTGATATTTCATTTTACTTGTCTTTTTTCATTAATCAAGAAAAAATTAAAAAAAAATTGTTTTACCCTTTACATTAATTATTTTCTTCAAATTAAAATGTAAACATCATTTAATAGGAATACTATAATAAATTGGGCATTTATTAATTAATTTTTTTAATCAATATATTATCTCAATTTAAGATGGAGAAAGTATTTTTTTTAATAAATACATCAAATTAAAATGTGTCAATTAAAAGCGAACCGAGGGAGTAAAAAAATGAGAACTTGAAATTGGACGGTGGACTCCCAACTCCCAAGAATAAATTTAATCCAAACTCCAAACTGAGGACAACTCAACTTTATATTCCTTTTTCTCCTTATAATAGTTACTACTAGTCTGTGTAAGGCATGGCCCAATAAATATTTTTTAAAATTTATTTTAATTATTGTGATTTACAATATTTTTTCTTTATATATTTTATAAAAATATATAATAAATTATTTTTTAGATATTTTAATTTATTAACTATTATAATTTATAATTTTTTATGTAAATTTTAAATACTTAGATGATCATAATAATTAATTATGGGTGATATAATAAAATTACGATTGAAGCGGCGAAACAGACATATGTTAATGACTCACAACAATTAATTAGAAGTGATATATCAAAATTACTATAAAAAATACTTGTGAAATTTTTTTAAATGTTCATAATAATTAATTAGGAGTGACATAGTAAAATCACGAGTGAAACAACGAAGCAGACATGTCTAATTAGAAGTGATATAACAAAATTACTACAAAAATATTTGGGTGAAGCAGCTGGAACAGACATGTCATAAATATGTATTTTATTTTTTTATTAAATATTATTAATTTTATAATACATAAATAAAATTATAATAATTAATTAGAGATGATATAATAAAATGACGGAAGAAGCAGCTTATAAAGCAGGCATGTTGACGGAGACCTGCCTGCTTCTCCTCCTCATTCCCTCTTATAAGACTAGTCATCAATAGCCCGTGCAAGGCACGGACCCAACGAATAGTTTTTAAAAATTTATTTTAATTATTATAATTTATAATATTTTTTAAAATATATAATAATTTTTTAATAGGTATTTTAAGCTATTAACTATTGTAATTTATAATACTATTTATGTAATTTTCAAATAATATATATCGATCTCATTGTCCAAACTTTTGTGACATTTATACTCAATTATATTTTTTAAACACTTTAAGTTTTACATTACTGTGATGTATAATATTTTTTCTTCTATTCCAATTTAAGTGTCATCATGCTTAGATGAACATAATAAGACATTGATAGTCAATTATATTTTTTAAAACACTTTAAGTTTTACATTACTGTGATGTATAATATTTTTTCTTCTATTCCAATTTAAGTGTCATGATGCTTAGATGAACATAATAATTAATTATGGGTGATATAGTAAAGTTAGGTGTCTTAATGATTCACAACAACTAATTAGAAGTGATATAGCAAAATTACTATAAAAAATATATGTGAAATTTTTTTGATTAACTTATCATTTTATATCTATTTTACCCTTTCTATCAAATTATTAATTGACACAGTGCTTAAATGGTTATAATAATTAATTAGGAGTGACATAGTAAAATCACGACTAAAATAGCTTAGTAGACGCGTCTAATTAGAAGTGATATAACAAAATTAATATACAAAAATACTTGCGAAAAAAATTTAAATGGATCTCATATAAAACGTCAGGCAAATTTAACATTAAATATTATTAATTTTTTAATATTTAAATGACTTTATAATAATTTTTTTATAATTAATTAGAGATGACATAATAAAATTACGGAGGAAGCAACTGATGAAGCAGACAAGAGAAACAGACACGTTGACGGAGAGGTGCCTGCTTCTTCCAGCCCATTCCCTCTTAATGACTCACAACAATTAACTAAAAGTGCTATAGCAAAATTACTATAAAAAATACTTGTAATTTTTTTTTGATTAACTTATCATTTTATATATATTTTACCTTTTTTATCAAATTATTAATTGACACAATGCTTAAATGGTCATAATAATTAATTAGGAGCGACATAATAAAATCACGATTGAAATAGCGAAGCAAATATGTCTAATTAGAAGTGATATAACAAATTTACTACACAAAAATACTTGAAAAAAAAATTAAATGGGTCTCATATAAAACATCAAGTAAATTTAACATTAAATATTATTAATTTTTAAATACTTAGATGACTTTATAATAATTTTTTAACAATTAATTAGACATGATATAATAAAATTACGGAGGAAGCAGCTTATGAAGCAGGCATGTTAACGGAGACCTGCCTGCTCTTCCGACCCTTTCCCTCTTATTAGATATACTAGATATCAAAGGCCCGTGCTAGTACGGGCCCAATATATGTTATTTTTTAGTCTCAATTTATATGATACAAATAAAATTTTGATAATTAATTATATTTTAAATATTTTTTAGATATTTTAAGTTGTTAGCTATTGTAATTTATAATAATTTTTTGACATTGTAATTTACTATTTTAAATTGTTAGCCATTATAATTTAGAATACTCTCCTTGACCAAAGTTTTGTAGCATTGATAGTTTATTATATTTTTAGAATAATTTAAGTTTTTAATTACTGAAATTTTTAGTAATACTTTTTCTTCTATTTCAATTTAAGTGACACTGATATAATATTGAGAGTCAATCAAATATCACAATTGAAGTCACAAAATAGACATGTCTTAAATGACTCATAATAACTTATTAGAAGTGATACAATAAAATTACTATAAAAAATAATTGTGAAAAAATTTTAAGCGGGCTTCTTATAAGATGTCAAGTTAATTTAAAATATCAATAATTAATTTATCTTTTTTCTGTTTATTTTATTTATTATTAAATATTTTTTTTTAATATTTAGATGACTCATAATAATTAATTAGGGATAAAATAGTAAAATTACGGTTGAAATAGTTGAAGCAAACATGTCATAAATGTCTATTTTTTTTATCAAATATTATTAATTTTTTAATACGTAAACGACATATAATAATCAATTAGGAAATAACTTATTAGAAGTGGTATAACAAAATTCATATAAAAAATATTTGTGAAAAAAATTTAGATAGGCCTTATATATGCTGTCAAGTTAATTTAAAATTTCAATAGTTTGTTTATCATTTTTTTTTAAATATTATTAATTTTTTTAAGACTTAAATGACTTATAATAATTATTTAGGGATAAAATAATAAAATTACAGTTGAAACAAGTGAAGCAGACATGTTATAAATGTGTATTTTATTTTTTTGTTAAATATTATTAATTTTTAATACTTAAATGACATATAATAATTAATTAGGGGTGATATAGTAAAATCATGAATTAATACTTAAATGACCTATAGTAATTAATTAAGGATGAAATAATAAAATACGGTTAAAGCAGTTGAAGCAGACATGTCATAAATATCTATTTATATTTTTATCAAATATTATTAATTTTTTAATACGTAAATAATTGTAACGCCTCGAAATATCATCCCGAGACGCCACACGGTGCCCAAGGCTACACGTAACCTCAAGCTAACCCTTTAAGCCTAAACACTACCCTTGGGTTCCAACACAACAACATACACGCTACGCTAAGGATATATATATATAAGTACATATCATATCATATCACACATGGCACGGAATATCGTTAGAATGTACATATATGCAATGTCTATACACAAACCAACCCAACAATACACTAGTCTGACGTAGCCTTTATACAAAAAAATCAACGAGCCATTGGGACAAACCCCTAACTGACTCAACAAACCAAAGGGATCACAAAACAACAGCACCAAAACTAGCAACTTGGTCCTCGAACCATGAGGACTCACCACTGAAGGAACGTAGATGCGGCACTCGAATATCACTGTCGCGGCTACGGCTGAGTACCTGAACCTACATCATGGTAAGAATGTAGCCCATAGAGAAATATGTGGGTCAGCACAAGATACGTACTGAGTATGTGGGGCGCATGCAAAATATAAATAATATCATAAATTTCGTAAAAACGTACATACGGACCATAATGACACACCTGGCTTGAGTGATATTGAATCATGCAACTCATAACATCTTAGATTGGAAATATAGGAGAAAAACCTCATAAATCATTATAGATCATCATAGGCAACTTGACTTACCACATCAAAACTCGAAGTGACTCGGTATTTCAATAAACATGACTCTTATGGACATGGGAATTTTCTATAACTGATAACCCCACGTGAGCTACGTTGAATACCAACGTTTGAAACCCCCATTGGCCGGAGCGTCATACTCTTTGCCAGGGAGTACGACCTTAAAACTGCAATAATCACAATCGGGCTCTCTGGCCAATAATATCATCATCAAACAACCCTATGGTGGCACATAGGTTTGGGGAAATACCAAATTTCCCTCTAGGTGCTAAGTTCTACTCCTCGACAAGCTCAGAACGCGTTAGGAAATCCACCACAACATCACAAGGGTCTATCATAAAGACCAAATCAAATATCTTTCTCATTTATCAAATCATATCAATTTGTGGATTCCTAACTCAACACATTTTAGCTCAAAACATTTTAATCTTCCTCAACATCAACAAGGTATCAATGTGTTGAACCATAACCGACTCGACATTTGGACAAGGATATGAAGACTCAATACATAATATTTTCAATAATTTAACTCATCAAAACCATTCAGAAAATACCAAGACTCATTGCACCAGCTTCAATATCAACATTTCTTAATTTGCCATCCAACTCTCATTTAAAGGTACTTGAGACATCATCCCATAGTAGGGATATAGAATTTCCAATATCAATTATAAATTCATAATAAGAAAATAGTGGAATGATAGTATAAATCAAGGCTTAACAAATTAAATCATCATACTCTCATAATCAAATACTTTTTGGACATAATTCCATCTCAACATCATACACATATCGGATGACATAATCTCATAGCTCATGGACAAAAATATAAGATATAAAACCATATTTCCAATTCATGGTAAAACATGTAAAATCTCATGTCAATGTAATTCAACAAAAATACCGGGCACAAGATCGAAAGGATAATCTTGTTCAAAGTCCCACATGCCTAATAATGGAAGATGAATATGAACTTCCGACTCCGAAACTTTATTCATGAAAATAAAGGGTGCTTATCGAAGCCCTTAACATGATCAACTCGAATCCCAAATCAATTTGAAATTTCTACTGTTCAATCAAGAGACATAGAAGGATGAAATTTGGAGTAGTAGGGTTGGAGTTTGAGCCTTAGGAAATTTTGAAGAAAAATGAGCTACTGAATGCTCTTAATGGACTTAAATCCATGGTTTACCCGGATGGGTTGGAATGGGAATGACCAAAATACCCTTAAAAATAAAATAATGTCAAATCAGTCCTTTGGTGGACTGTTTTGATAGGCTGAAGTAGATCGACCATAACTTTTTTCTCCGATGGCCAAATTGGATGAAACCAATTTTATTGGAAACAGAACTTTCAGAGCTTTCTGTTGATATATAGTAGCTCACCCAGACCATTATGTAAAAAGAGTTATGATCGTTTGAAGTTGACCCTAAAATTCGCCTGGCCTCAATATTTTTTTCCTTCACATTTACTGTTCACCACTATTCACGGTTAGATCGGAATGATCATAACTCATCGCTCGAGTGTCCGTTTTGGATGATCCACATATCATTGGAAATATTATTCGATGCTCTACGCGATGACGGGTCGCATATCCAGAAATTCCATACAGAAAAATTATTAATCACGATAAAGAACAGAATTCAACACATTTTCGTCCGAGATCTTAACGGAAAATTTTTTTGGGGCATCACAATAATATATAGTAATAATTAATAAGGACTGATATGATAAAATCATAGAGAAAGCATGCATGACATCGACTCCTGCTTCCCTTCACACTTTTATATATTAGAAATATAAAATATTTTGATGGAAGAGAAGTGCGCCGAAATTTGTGCGGCCAAGCAGCTAACAACCTGTTTGGATGGTGGTTTACCATGGTTTCATAATGTATGGTATGGTGTAATATGGTATGGTATAGTATGGTATGGTACAGTACCATGTTTGGATGGATTGTATCGTTCACTACGGTTTAATAATAGATTTTTTGTTTGGTTTGATGGTATGATACGGTATGGTAACAGGTAAATTTACTAAAATGCCCCTAATTGTAATACATTTGAGATATCAACTCTTTTATCTATATCAGTGCTAGTGTAACCAGTTGTCCTTTCTTTCTTAATGCTTCTCATAGCTACCCGATGATCCTTTTAAGACGCCAAATTCACAAGGGTATTTGCTAAACAAAGGTTTGACGAATGCAGACTAATGCAATCGGGAAGTACTTCCCAATCAATAAAAAAATTGGTATACATGTATGTATCTTAGAGTTCAAAAATCACTTCCCATGTATATGTTTTTTGTGCATTCACTCTGTTTTCCTCCATTTCAATTTTCAATTTTTTTTTATCGAATTGAGTTTTTATTGGCATTAAAAACTACTACTACTAAATAACTGTGATCATTTTTCTCACTCATTGAATTTTTATATTGCTAACAGGAAGTCTTGCAATCTTCGATCTTGTTAACAAATCCGTAGTCTTAGCATGTATTTTATTGATAAGGATAAAATAGGATTAAAGAAAATTATATAAGGGTATAGTTGGAAAAGAAAAATGAAAATCATGGCACACCACCAATTTGACGGTTCAATAAATTGCTTCATTCCATGGTTATCAAAGCATGGAATAGTAACATACCATACCACCATTTTTAGAAAACCATGGAAATAAACATGGTTCCCATGGTAACCATACCATACCATACCAAACCACCATCCAAACAGGCTGTAACTGGAACTGTAGGAGATGTGAATCATGTGCTACCATGAGTGACAGGCGATAGCCAGGATCGTTTGATAGAGTGTATCGAAAAACTAAAGCTACTTAATTTAATGTGTATTACTAATTTCATATTTGATATTTTTTTTTTTCATTTTATGTATAACTAATACACTTTATTGTATATTATTAATAGCTCAAAATTCATGGTATTAGCAATGCAATGGATTCAATGCATATATTAACATGATTAAAGACATTATTATTCCTCAAAAAAATTTCCGCATCCTTTCCAACATATATATGGAGGGTATTTTTGTAAAAAAAAAAAATCTTTTTAGAAATTATGTAATTTCATGCTATTTTTAATACATTAAATCAAACACTGCATAAAAAAAAATACAAGTATAACTAATGCAAGCATTATTAATATATTATATTTTATATTATTCTTGTGCACTCTACCAAACGATCGCTTAGTATACTATTTGGTCTTCGAAATTTACTGATCTACCTGATTTATATTATTATTATTTTGTGGATTTACTAAAGGCAAACTAGTGTTGTCTATTAAAATTGTTTTTCATTCTACCTCTCTATTGAGAATCCATATCCCTTCATGTCTATTGATCATGATGTATGGACAATAGTTAAAAGATTCAAATTTAACTTATGGAAGAAACTAATGAAGATTGTTCTTAAAGTTCTACTCCCTCCGTCGTAACTTATATACATCATATCCTTTTTAGTGTTTTTTTCCTTCAAAAAAATTTCATTCTTCTTTATTTAAAATTAATAATTTTTTTTTAATTCCTAATAAAATGATTTATAATCATATACATATATATAATTTATCTTAGAAAATGAATTTTATAAATATTTTTCTCTTTTTAAAAATTTGATGTCACAATCAAATTTGCTGCATATATATATATATAAACTTGGACGGAGGAAATAATTGGTTTTTGATTGTAGGGGAGTGCGAATAATTTAGGTGAAACTGATTACTGATATGAAAGAAGTGTTAGGAAGTGGGGTAAAGGCTAAACTCTACTCACGTGTCAAATTATACATTAATTATATATGATCATAATTAATTAGTTGGAATTGCAGTGATATGAAAGTATTGATAAGAGTGATGTGCATCATCATGCTCCACGTTTTCAATTGTGGAACGATGACAAATATGAATACCTTTGTCATATTCTCATGAAAGGAGGTAAACAAAATGCCCAAGAAATTTGGTATTAAAATTTATGATATTGTCATTCCCATAAAAAGTACTATATCCTCACTCAATAATATAGATACTAACACAATAGATACGATACGTGACACGCACACACATGTATATGTTTTAATTTAAACTTTTATTATTAAACCACATCTAAGTACTTCATCTATTTCAAATTATTTGTTGGTGTTCCTTTTTGACATATCCTTTTTAGATCATATTAATTAGAAACCCTTAAGATATACTCCAGATCTTTTTATCAAATATTTTCTCCATTTATGTGACATTTTGAAGTGGTTGTACAATTTACAAGACCAATTATTACTAAGTGCAAAAATGAAAAGAAACTAATTAAGTTTATCATAACTTCTAAAATAACAAATAATCTGAAATAATTATTTTTAAGAAATTACGATAAATAATTACTAATATCTAAACTTCTTCCGAAATTAAAATGGAAATGAGGGAGTATACGGTTATGGACATCTTGCCTCTAAATTATATCACGTGTCTAATTCTCATCACTACTAGTTAGTATAGATTGAAAATATATATACAACAACAGATATAACTAATACATTACATAGAAAACGGAATATATACAATTAGAGAATCACAAAGTGTAATGATTCAAATTGAACTCAATTTTTTGAAGTGTTGTAAATTTATAGTAAAAAATGAAAAATAACAAACCTTGTATAGTTATATTAATTGGTTCGCATTAATATGTAAGATTTTCCTTCTTTAAAATCGATAATCTCGTGGATGAAAATCTTCATCTCATTCTAGTACTGAAAATAAGAAGATCAAGATACGACTAAGATTATGTATATACTATCCTTCACAAATTCTATTGTTTTCACTATATCGTTAATTCAAAAGAAAAACTTAGGAATAAATAGAGAACTAATCTGTTAAATTTAAGTTTGTCCTTATGCAGAAAATTTTAATATAAGTGAAACTCAACCAACAATATTTGTGTGAGGATTTTTTTTGCTTTTGACATGTGTTTTTATGGGACCCATTAGATTCCTCTCCCTTCATTTCCTCATATTTTTTTCTATTTTCTGTTTATTTTCTTTCTTTTTCTCTAACATTGCTTTTTTATTTTATATTTCAATCTTCCTCACTCACTTGTATTTTTAGCTCTTATTTGTGTTTAGCCACGAAAAATATAAATATTTTTTAAAAAAATTATTTTTAAAGTAAAAAATAATATTTAAAAATTGAAGTTATGTTTGATCATAAATATGAATTGCAAGTGTTTTTAAACTTTTAGGAATAACTTAAATTAGAAATAATTTTTGATATTTTTCAAATTTTAGTTTTTTTTTGAAATATTTTCACAAAATCAAATATGCAAAAATCGTGGATTTTTACTATGGGATCGTTTGGTAAAAGGGATAAGAAAAATAGTTTCGGAATAAAGTTTGGGATTAACTTTATTCCATGTTTGATATAAGGTATTACTTAATCCCAAAATTATTTTATTCCACCATTTGTACTAAAATGATGGAATTGTTATCCCATATAAAGGAAGGAATAAAATAATTTCATTAAATATCCCACCTTAGATATCCTTACTTATGTCATTCAGTGTACCAAATGACCGGCCGCTAAGAGAATTCAAAAAATAATTAAAAAAGAATGTATGCTTGAAATTTGAATTTAGAACTTTAAAGTGAATTTTGAACCTGCTAAATCATTGTTCCTACTCATAATTGACTATTTAAGGGGTTACAAAAAAAACTATATAGATACAAAGTATTTAACAACTCCTAGTTAATCACAACTAAATTCATATAAATTTTGTATTATGGCCAGGCTGGTTGCTGCATATATTAGCAGAATTGATATCTAGCTATTTAGTTTTTTTTCCCAATCCCCTAAACAATATATTAGAGTAGGATCAATAGTTTGGGAGGTTCAAAATTCACTTTAAAATTTTAAATTCAAATTTCAAGCATACATTTTTTTTTTAACTCTCTTAATGAAAATCCTCGATTTTTTCATATATGATTTTCTGAAATATTTTTTAAAAATTGAAATTTGAAAAATATCAAATATTATTTTTACTCAAAGTTATTCCTAAAAATTCAAAAACACCTCTAATTTATATTTATAATCAAACACAACTTTAATTTGTAAATATTACTTTTACTCTAAAATAATTTTTTTTATAAATATTTATACTTTTCATGGCTAAACACCCCTAAAAATAAGAATTAAAAATATAAGTGAGAGAGAAAGATTGAAATATAAACTAAAAAGGTAATGTTAGAAAAAAAGAAAATAAATAGAAAATGAAAGAAATATGAGAAGATAAGGAGAGGGAAACATAATGAATTCCAGAAAAACACATGTCAAAAAGCTAGAAGACCCTCATAAAACTTTTATAGTGTAAGCTTCACCCATATTAAAATTTTCCATCCTTAAGCCCCAAAAAGGGTAGGTTGTGACCGCATTATAGCTTTGCTCAATATGTAGACGAAATTAGTAGTGTGTTTTATTAAAAAGATGAAGAACCAAAATCAAGTTCAAATTTTTAACAATATTTATGCAAAAAAAGAAAAAAAAACCCAAAGTGCATGCTTTCTTATAGGATTTGTCAGGGACTCAACAGAGAAATCAATAAACCTATATTTTTCTCTATTCTCAGTTTTCTCATCTTAAATAAGTTATAAAACTTAATGTATCCTACTAGTGTTTGCCTTAAATACGTTACAAAAACCAATCTCCTTTTTTTTATGTAGGCAAGAAAAGATAAAAGTTACTTAATTTATCATATATTTTATTCTTATTACATTAATATGTTTTAGTACTCCTTAATTTTTAAATAATTAATTAATAATGTAAGGAAATAGGTAAAAAGATAATTTTATCTACTTTTCTAAGGATCGTCACTCTTTTAATATATTATAGATTATAGACTATAAATATAAATTAACTTATTTATGCCATTAATATTTGATAAAATACTAAAAAAAATAGTAAAATTAAAGTTTGAAAGTCTTAAATAAAATATTTTATCACGTTCTCACTTGAAGCAAACCATATGTTTAATTAAAATTTACTGATAAATTCAGATACCTAATTGGTGTTCAAATACACATCGAAATTGAATACGTTAAACTAATAATAAATTAATAGAAGCCATCAATTTTTCTGAAGAGGGACTTATTCCCTGGTCCAACCGTACTTGTTACTTATTAACTTGACATACAGATCAAAAAATAATAAAAAATTAAAGATAATTTTATTTTATTACTCTTTGGATATAATAATTTAATGTAAAAAATATAGTGAATGATAAATACTTATTTAATAAAAAGGGTAAAATAGGTAAAAATAAATAAATATTTTTTTATTGATCTTTTAAAATAGAACAAATATCGTTGGACATTTATTTTTAATATAGTAGATAAATATTATTGTAAAGAGAAAAGTATCCTCTCGCTCGACTAATACAATGGTCATTTTGCTCGCCCTTCATTCAATATATACTACGTATAAATTAAAAAATTGTAGTAGAATATTCAAGCATGAATCCATAAATTAAAAACCCTATCCAACTTTACTGTAACATAATCATTGGAGTGCAGTGTTTCTTACTCATTATTCCTAGTTACCCTCCGAAAGAAACAACGCATATCCTCCTTAATTTGGATTTTTCATTTGCAAAAAGTATAACAAGCAGCAAAACGCTAATTGAATAATTGAAGTATTGAACAGTGGAGTATTTTTCATTTAATTTCACTCACTAACTAGCTATTACAATGATATATTCTCACATTCAAACCACCAACCATATGTGCAGTCAAAAGAGGCACAAAAACCGGGTTTTCTGCATTTACCGGTTTAATCTCGAACCGCCTCAGAACCGAAGCCAACACATACTTCATCTGCGTGAATGCCATTTCTTTACCCAAACACACCCTTGGACCTGCTTGAAACACTGGAAATTTATATGGACAAACACTTTTCAGTTCTCCATTTTCGTCGATCCAACGGTTCGGTTTAAATTCTAGCCGGTCTTTTCCCCAAATCTCCTCCATCCGGCCCATTCCGTACGGGAAGTATGTAACTCTATTTCCTTTTTGAACCCTTGTACCGTCTGGCAAAATGTCGTCTTTAGCTGCGTGCTTTGAGTCCCAAGCCACTGGCGGATAAAGCCTCATTGATTCATTCAAGCATGCTTGCAAGTACTTCATCTCTTTTAGTTCATCGAATTCTAGCGCCTTATCGCCATTGTTGATCGACGTTATTTCGTTGATCATTTTGTTTTTGACGTCGTGGTGATTGGTAGTGAGCCAGAAAAGCCATGTTAATGCGGAAGAAGTTGTATCTCTTCCAGCCATGAGAAAACTTATGACCATATCTCTCACTACTTCATCTTCGTGTCCTGCGATTAATAATCTGGAGAGGAGATCCATGTTCTTGCTGTTCTCTCCGTTTTCATTGATCGTTTGTTTCTTTTTCTCAATGATGTCGTTGATGCAACAATGAACGCGTTTCACATTCTCCTTCAGCGTCTTCTCAGATCCTAAATTGAGCGCTCTCTTGCTTTTCCAAATTGCATACACAGGAGCCATCCCGCGCATGGCACACGCTCGAGAAGCAGTGTCAAATGAATCAACGAGAATTGGCACGTGGGAGAGATCCTCCAAGCAATGTGGGTCAGTGCCGAGGGACACCTTGCAAATAGTGTCGAAGGCGAAACGCCTAAGCACGTCTTGCAAGTCCAACACTTTGCCACATTCAGCAGCATGGTTCAGCAAAGGAACGAGCCTGGTTTCGACTACATCTTCTAGAGTTTTGACCACGAACTCCCTCAATGACTTTGTGCTGAACTCATGGCTAGCCAATTTGCGCTGTGCGCTCCACTGCTCCCCGTCCACGTTGAAGATTCCACGGCCAAGAAAATCCCCTAGAATCTCCGTAAACGGCTTCCCCTTTGGATAGTTAGTAAAGTTCGTTTTGAGAATGTACTCAACGTTACTCGGATTGGCAGTGATTATAGTTCGAGGGGCACCGAAGCGCTGAACTAAAATGGTTTGTGTGGGGGACTCAGATAAAAGTTGAGTGTACCAATCTAATAGCCGATGACGATTTTTGTAGAAGGAAACAAGGCATCCAAGAATGGGGTAAGAGGAAGGGCCATAAATGGGAGTAAATTTTAGGGACAAAGAAAGAAACCCTAAAATGAAGAAAAGAAAGAGAGAAAGAAACATCTTGTTAATTAGCAAAGTGAATGTTTAAGCTTTCGAGAAGAAGAGAAAGAGTGAGTGAGGCTTGATTGAGGTTTGAGGGATAAGTATGGGGATCTATTTATATTTGTGGAATGAAAATGACATGAGCTAGGAAGTAGAATTGCCACACATCTTTATGACTACTAAGCAATTTGTTCATGCATGTGATACTTATGCGGAAACTAAAAAGTAGGCTACGGCGGAGATGTTTATCGCCTAGAAAATTTCTTCCCGTCGACATTGTAACATGCTAAAAACTTACACGCATTTGGTATGTACACTAAATTAATATTTTTATTTTATCATGGTTAGTTAATTTTTATTAAGTAAAATATATGTTAATTAATCATGATTAATTAGTAACTGAACTCTAAATTCAAACCGCATAACATGCATATATTAGCTTTATGTATAACGAGTGTGTGTAAGTTTTAACCATGTAACATTGTCCTCTTTGGAACTTTTTCTGTGTTTTCTGGATTTTATTTTTAAATTCACAGACGTCACTCAATCATTTAACTATATTCATGTTACACACGTAAACTCCGCGTCCAAAATGATGGGATTCGTTGAACTATTAATTATTTATGAGTTTGATTTATGTGTGGGTGTAAAAAATATTCTATATTAATTACTTATCAGTTAACTTGATTTGCTATTGGAGGTTACCCAATTATTTATTACATAAAAATTAAAAAAGAAAAAAATTAGGTAACTTGCAATAAGTTTATCTAATAGTATAAAATATTTTATCTACAATGGTGCACAAAACTTAAATTCATTATTTATACGTTACAATATTTTCCTTTACTCGTTTAGTTATACAAATAATTATGATGACAAAAATAGAGAAGGAAATTTCAATGTCTAATTCGGGTATTGTGAAAATACGCAAAACAAAGAGGAAACAGAAAAAGCACTTAACAAACACTAGCTAGAAGGGACACATTAATCAACAAGTCAATTATGCAACTGCTCAAATATCTTATTGATGATTAACTAAAACTAAACTGACGTTTACTTGTGGAATAGCATCTTCTGCTATTCTCTATAACAACTATCACGAGACGCTTATAATGTTATTTCAACTGGATTTATGCCATTTTTCTACTATATGAAATTAGTTCCTTTTGCTTAGTATGAAATTAAAGGATTAACCCGGATTTATTATTATTGGTTACTTCATTTCATAATTCTTTTGATGACAGAAGTTCAGTCGACCATACTTGTATTTTGTAGGCAAGGTTACATGTTTCTGATAAAGAAATGGACCTTGAGCCTAACTTAACCTCAAAAGTTAGCTCATGAGGGGAAGATTGCCCAACATCATATAAAGAGATCAAAGACCTTTTAACCCACCGATGTGAGACTCCAACAGTTTCCTCTACTGGTTTGTAATCTTTTAAAATGCTGAATGGATATGCTTAGGGATCTGCCTAAACCCTCCACACTAAAAGGCACATCGCCTAAATGTGATGCATGGATTAAAGTTCAAATATTAAAAAGAAAAAAATTCAACACAAATTAAAAATGTGATATCAACTCCCAGTCTCACCTATAGAGATCTACCAAATAATTATTGCATTAAATGACTCTTTAAACTAAATGGTTGTACACATTTATATTTACTCTCTTTTAAAATAATTGAATTGTTGAAATATTTTTTATTGTTCAAAATAATTAGATTGTTCATTATTCAAGATAGATGTTGAATTTGTTTTTCAATTTTATTCTTTATTAATTAAATTTTTAAGGTTGAGTTCCAATGATTATTACTAATATTTTGAAGTTTGAAAAGGATAAAAATAAAAAATATAACTAATTTATATTTTTATCTTTTTTTTTCTTAAAATATGTGTTATATTTTAACAATTCAATTATTTTAGAATGGAGGCGGTATTTATATTTACTAGAAGAGAAGTATGAGGGCACGTGAAAACACAGTCCACATAAATACGCCATTTATTGTAAAGAATTACTCCCTTAGTCCCATTTTACTCGTCCCAAATTAGAATGACATAGCTATTAAGGAAAATAATAAATAACATGGTTAGTTTATCATAGTACCCCTATTAAATGATGTTTACATTTTAATTTAAAGAAAAAGTAATTAATGCAAAGGGTAAAATATAGAAAAAAAAATTTATCTTGTCTTGATAAAAAAGAACTAGCAAAATGGGACACCAAATTAAGAAATTTGGGACAGATAAAATGGGATGGAGGGAGTATTTGCAATTAGTATATTTTCAATAATTTGGTTGCAGAAATATATGTATATTGCGGGTAATGCATGTGGAATTTAAACATTTACGTAATTCATTACGTCAAGTCATTTTCTAGAAAACTATGGAAAAGGTGAAGTAGAAATTCACCTCTAAATTAACCAGTGTCTTTGCTGAGCAATAGAGTTGTGGAAAGATGTATCATTTCCAAACTAAACACCCGTTTGGCCAAGTAATATTTGGAGAAGAATTTGCAAAAAGTATTTGATCATAATTTATTATTATTTGATAAATATTTTTGCTATATAATCAAAATTCTTAAATATTAAAAAGAATAGTTTTTGGGTCAAATTCTATTATTTGAGAACTTTAAAAAATTTAAATTTTACCTTAAACTTTTATATTTTATAAAAATACCATATCATTATGTAATAGTATTGTTGTATAGCACATGTTCAAAGTAATGTATATTAAAAAAATTGAATGTTTCTTTGTGAGTTTAGAAAACTTTGATAACTCCTACACTTATGTGTGAAATTGTCTATAAGGAGGTTGGAGCTTATAATTTATAAATTTAATTTTTATCATGAAAAATATTCATTATAAAATAATAATACAAACTTAAGAATAATTTTAATAATTTTTAAAATTTACGGATATAAATCATATATTTTTTAAAAAAATTAAATTATTTTTTAGAAAAAACTACAATCAAACACAAAAGGTGAAACTTTACCTAAATCTTAATAAAAATACTGTGCTAAAATATATTTGGAAAGTAATTAAACACCAATCCCATGCAAATATGATAGCAACTGGCATATGCAGACATTTGGCCGGAGATTTGGCTAGCCGTAATATAAGCAGTATTATTTCCTCTGGGAATTGGACAATAGACTAAAAAGAACGAGTTTGGATTTATCCACTCAATTAATAGTAATTTTTCAGAATGACACTTTTTAATTAAATAAAATTGAAATCAAGAAGAAGTGTGGTTCTCGTAGACAGTAATAATATTAGTTGAGTATAAATTAAATTTTGAACGTCATACATATATTTTTTTTGTATGTATTTAAGCAGATGATAGATTACGAATTCAATTAGATCAAAATATAAATATTGAACGTCAAATAAAAAATTAAAAAAGAAAGTAGTGTCGTGGGCCTCGTGGCAGGACATATCCAAACTTAGCGTTTATTTTTTATTTTATTTTTACAAATAAAGTTAACAGCGCCGGAATTTGGATGCATGCTTACCTAATCGACCAGCTTATAATGAGGACTTTAGGAGTAGGTAATGTGAATCATTTTATATGTAAAGACGTGATCTCAGTAAATTGATTATATGAACTTTCATCTGGTTGAAGGAGTTTGATTCTCCATCTTTTCATCCTATTTGCTTACTCTTAATTAAACAGGGGATTAAAAAGAAGATTTTAGCAGTTGGACAATATTTGAATACTCTAAATTTAATTTAACTTGTATTTCAAAATAAATTACAAAAAGTAAACAAAAAACAACTCCCGTAATTAAAGACGAATGTTGTTATAAACATAAATTTCGTGAGTGGTATAATTCTTTAAATTCTGAATCAAATCCAACTACGTTTACAAACTGGAAAATAACAACTATTATATTAGGTTTTGAACCTAACACGCACCTCAAAAAATAACTCACAGACATAAGGATAGTCCAAAATGATCATTTAGGGAAGTCAAGAGTTCTCATCCTTCACCTATATTGAGATTCATTCCATTCATCCACAAAGTTTAAAGATTGAAATGTGTGCAACAGTCAAGAAAGGAGGTCAATAGAAATAAAAAAGTGTTCAATTTTGATAAAGTTGAATCCAAACAAAATGATTGATGAAATCAAATATAGATACCCATGTGTCATGTATATAAACTACATTGTCTTTTATTTGGGTCAATTGATCTATCGTAGAGGTAACATCTTTTATTTCAAAAGCTTATAAATTCTATATTTAAAAGTTTTTTTTTTTTACTAAATTATCACTTCATGCGAGGCATGCCTTCTTCTCATTCCTTTACACTTGAGAGGCTTAAAGGTAGATATCAATATGGTACTACCAAAATTTTTTTTTTTAGACGATGCATATAACTTAAATAAACTCTTATAAAAGAAATAATTTTTGTGGATGTTCTAATAAATCAGGTAGAGATATGCTTGGAGTTACAAATATTGATCAGTTGAATTTCTGGCCAGTCAATCATCCAATTGAGTGATAATATATTTAAAAAAGGATATTGTGTGACATTGATATTGTTTTTATCAGCTTGAAACCAATTAAATTAGGGATATGGATTACGGCTCAATGCATGGACCAAAATGCTACAAGTTTAATTTGCTGCGGATCATATTATATACACTGATGTGAACCATCACATAGAAATTAATAGTATATATTTTTATAGTATTTTCAATCAATATTGGCTTTAACCGACCTCTTGATAGTGGTTATATTCATCATTCATGACATCCCTACTTCCTTTTTAAACCTTTGATACATTAAAAATAGATGTTCCTCAAAATTTTCAATAACTTATTAGTTACTCTAAACTTTTAATTTTTTTCGTGACGATTCAGCTCTTTCATGTTTGGGTTCAGAATTTTGATGGTTCAATTGAGGGCAGTTTAAAATTAAAGTTGCAATCAACTTGACGATGATGAAATTTTTTGTCAAAAAAAAAAAGTTAAAAAAAAATTACATGTGCAGAAAAAGTTGTTAGGTTGTAATATGTGATGTACTGTTGTTAGGTTGTACCTTTTATTCTCATTTTCTATGTAATTGTACATATTTCAAGTCATTAATATAAATAGTCTGTCCGCCGTGGAGATTACCTACGGGTGTTACCACGAAATTACCTCTCTCTCTCCTCAAGAACTCTCTCAAGTTTTCTTCATCCTCTCCATAGATTTAGTGTGTGGGAGCTGCTAATCGGTCCTAACAAAAGTTTGAAACGAAATTTCAACAATGCTGCTGCTAATCCTTCTTCAAAACCAAAATCAATTTTCAACCTATGTTTATGGGCTTCAACTTTCAACCCCTGTTTACTTTTATGTTTGGGCTCCTTTCAACTCGTGCATATACTTTTAACGCATGAGCTCCACTTTTAATCTATGCTCACTTTCAATGCACAAGACTCCACTTTCAACCATGTTACTTATAACCTGGGGCTCCAATAATATTAACACATGCTTTTATTTTCAATGCATAGGGCTCTAATTTTCAACCCATATCAACTTTTAATCATGGTGAGCAACAGTGATATATGAAGATCGTTGATATATGAAGATCGTGTGAAGAAGGAGGATCAAAATTATTTTGCCAGAAAATCAAGCCAAAAAGGCAAGATTTGTTAGGGTTTTTGCCCTGATTTTCTTACCAAATTTAAGTTTTACTTTTCTTAGAAGGAAACTTTTATTTTTTCTTAAAATAAAACTCTTTTATATTTGGTAAACCTCTTTATTAGAGAAAAAGTTTTGAACATCTATAAATAGAAGACCCCTTCTCATACCATAACACAATAACATCCATAATGTAATCTTTAAAGAGTCGTTTAGGGGAGATTTCTCTCAATAGGTTTTAGAATTTTCAATTTTAATTTTAATATGTAGGTCATTTGGCCAAACCATATCAATAATATGTCTTTTAGTATTATGTTTCTATTTGTCATCTTAATTATCACCGTCTTGGTTTGCAAATTTTAAGCTTCCGCATGACGCCCTATCGATTTCAAACCAAGACGGTGATAATTCAAATGACAAAGAAAAACATAATACTAAAAGGCATACTATTGATATGATTTGGCCAAATGGCCTACATATTAAAATTAAAATTGAAAAACTTAAAACTTATTAGGAGAAATCTCCCCTAAACAAAGACTCTTTGGAGACTATATTGTGGATGCTATTGTGTTATGATATGAGCTAGAAGGGGGTCTTCTATTTATAGATGTCCAAAACCTTTTCTCCGACAAAGAGATTTGCCAAATATAAAAGAGTTTTATATTTTTCTTTAAGAAAAAATAAAAGTAATTATGATAGTACTACTTATATTTTCTGGTAAGAAAATCAGGATAAAAACTCTAACAATAATTCTCCCTTTATTTCCCTTTTTTCTACCCTCAATAAGCTGCAAAGGCACCTTATGGCAAGCCTTGTAAAAGATTTTCCTAAATAGACAAAAAAAAAAATGAAAATATAATTTTATTACATGTCTTAAAAAACTAAAATTAATAGAGGCGAGTTACGTAGGTACTGCTGCCAATGGCAATACCCTTGAATTATTATTTTTCAATATATAAGATTTAAATTGTTCTTTTCAAAAAAAAACTGCATGTATAATCAATTATTGTTTCACATGTTCATTTTCTGTGTATGTCATTTTGAAAAAATGCCGACGTAAAAGTTAAAACTTGAAAAATGAAAATATGATCAAAGGGAAAATTATATCACGTGCCCAATTCTTGTCATTAATACGTACACTGCTTGCTGGACCAGTTTTTTTTTTTTTTCTTTCAAACTAGACTATCTTATTAAAGCTTCGTTTCAATATGATTTGAAATTAGTGATTTTAGATTAGATTAATTTGAAGTTGAAGTTTTATTTAGATGTGTATTTTAATTTTAGCGATACTATAGACATAAATTTTTTGTGAACATGCATGCATACATAATATCATAAACAAATTTCTTTAATTATATGAAGATAATTTTTTCTACGATGACAGCTAAATTCTAAATTAATTAATTTTGCGGTGATTATTTTTCTTATGATGTCAAATACTGTATTATATTATGTGAGATTTTATATATGCTAAAATTATAAGTGTACTAATAAGTAATAATAACGTCGGCCATATGACACGTATTTGACAACATACCAGAAAGTTGAATGGGAAAATTTAGTCACATAGCTTAATTGTTGATTAATCATCTTAAATTAACTTAAAACCAAGCAAGGTTAATTAACAATGTCACATAGAGGAAGGAAGTGGTTGCTAATATCTCCATGAGCAATATATGGCACCTTTTATTTATGTGGTAACATTATTGAATAATACAACTTTGGCGTATTGGCATGTTATGATCCGGTCCTTTTTCGAACCCTGCTGATCATATATAGAAGGAGCTTTAACGCACCGAGTTTCCTTCTTTTTTTCTCTTTAATGGTGGCAATATAGTAAATTTGTTGACAATATAATAAAACCATACATAGAATTATTCAGCCCAGAATATATTCTAGAGATGTAATTAGTAATATTTCCATATTCAGCATCAATTAATTTGACTAAGGTTACATGCATGAATATTGTTAAGTGGACTGGCTCAAAAGTATTGAAATTTGACTATACAACACATGGAAGACAATAAAATTGAATGGTCAAAAATATTGAAACAATAACATAATGTGTATAATTAATATGAGGTTCATTGTCATGAAAAGAAGCTTCAGATTGAATGAGAGAACAAGTAGCGTTGGAACTGTTCAAGGGCTTCGTTCCATGTAATATACGCCAATGGCAGACACATAATATTTTTCTGTATACACTAAGCTCTTGCCTTTCCTTTTGAAATTTAAGAAAGTAATTAAAATTTTAATTAATATTATTTAAATATAAAATATGTCAAAATATTATTTAAAATTATGATACCCCACTAAACATGCTATTAAAAATATTGAAATTAAAAAGTTATAAAACGTTAAAAAAAATAAAAATTACTAGTGCCCATATAAAAGAAGCTAGCTGCTTTGACTTTGGTTAGCCAATTGCATGCGGTTCGTTGACGAGGGAGTTCGATTTGTCGACCAGTGTTCAATAAGATATCTCATGATGAATGTTGACTCTTTAAAATATATACTTGCTCGGTTTCATATTAGTCGTACTTATATTATTACTAAATTTTATCCTAAATTACTTATTTGCTTATAAAATTAAGATAAATTTATTAATTTTATTTCATTTTATTCTTATAATAACCTATAAACAAATCTGTACGGTTTCAAAAAGAAAAGTTCTTTTTAACTACTTCTTCTTTTTTATTTTATGTGGTATTCTTTTCTTTTTATTTTATTTAAAAAAGAATATTATTTTAAAATAATTAATTTTAAAATTATATTTCACTCTTAATAAAATAATTTATAGACACACAAATATTCAAAAATTATTTTAAATTACTATTTCAAAAGTCTTGATTTTTTCTTAAACATCATATCAAGTCAAAAAACATCACATAAAATAAAATAAAAAATAGTACTCCCTCCGTTTCATAATAAATGAATTGTTGGATTTTGACACACAAATTAAGCAAGAAAAATATTAAAGACATAAATTTAATATTACTTTCTATTTTTACCCAAAAAAAAAAAAAAACTGACCTTGTTATACCTTTTCAAAAGTTAATTGGTTATCAAATCATAAGGGTAAATTTGAAAAAAAATTCAACGATTCACTTATTTTGAAACATCAATAAATACCCCAACAATTCAATTATTTCAAAACGGAGGGAGTAATTATTTAGCAAAACTATCATTCTAGAATTAACACTGTACAAATTTGACATAGGCATTGCATATGTCGGACGAAATTTTCTCGGCGCATGAAATTCTGTAAAAGTTCGCAGCCGCAGCCTACACTACTTTTACATTAAGTTTCACTTTCCCCATATGAATCACGTGATTTTAATGCATAATAAGCAAATGTGCTAAATTTCCACTTACATAAATACTGCCATTTATCCCTCAAACATCAATCAACCCACTTTCACTCTACCTCTAAAGCATTAACATTCACTTTGCTAATTAACAAGATGTTTCTTTCTCTCTTTCTTTTCTTCATTTTAGGGTTTGTTTCCTTGTCCCTAAAACTTCATCTCAAGTTTCGAAAACTCACTCCCATTTATGGCCCTTCCTCTTACCCCATTCTTGGATGTCTTGGTTCCTTCTACAAAAATCGTCATCGCCTATTGCATTGGTACACTCAACTTTTATCTGAATCCCCCACACAAACCATTCTAGTTCAGCGCTTTGGTGCCCCTCGAACTATAATCACTGCCAATCCGAGTAACGTTGAGTACATTCTCAAAACAAACTTTATTAACTATCCAAAGGGGAAGCCGTTTACGGAGATTCTAGGCGATTTTCTTGGTCGTGGGATCTTCAATGTGGACGGGGAGATGTGGAATGCACAGCGTAAATTGGCTAGCCATGAGTTCAGCACAAAGTCATTGAGGGAGTTCGTGGTCAAAACTCTAGAAGATGTAGTCGAAACCAGGCTCATTCCATTGCTGAACCATGCTGCTAAATCTGGCAAAGTGTTGGACTT
>NC_061113.1:243346261-243353719 GCF_002878395.1 Capsicum annuum
GATACATATATTCAAATCAAATTGTTGTTTATTATTTATATAGCTGTTGTTTGTATATTTGTATATACAAATTTGAATGTTGTTTGTAAACGAAATATACATGCAAACGAAATATACATATTTCTATATCTGTTGTTTGTATATCTGTATATACATATATGCAAACGAAATAAACATCTACATATATGTTTATTATTTGTATATCTGTTGTTTGTATATCTGTATATACAAATTTGAATATTTTACATAATAACAAGTTTGAATGTATATACATATATACACTCTAAAACTGTATATATCTGCATATGCATTATTCTTCAAAATGTATATGTGAAAGTTAACTGTATATACATATATTAAATTGTATATACATATATCAAAAATACAAACTGTATATACATATATCAAAAATACAAACTGTATATACATACATACACTCTGTATATATATGCATGTATTATTCTACAAAAAAAAGTATACGTATCTACATATATTGAAACAAAAATGTTTATTGACCAACAATTCTGTTTTATGAGAATATATACAAAAAAAACTTGTAATCATTGTCAACTTCATTGCTCCCCTTTTTAGATTTAGATACCTTAAAATATTTTTTTCTTTTCGCCTAGCTAGAAAATGCAAAAAAATTGATAAATCATCCATCAAAAAAATGGGGGAGTGACTTACATAATATATAAAAATTTATATTATAAAATAAAAATCCGCAAAAACAAAAAAATTATAAAAATGGGGGAATGCTCCCCCTTTCTATTTTTTTTGTAAAATATATGAACAACGAAGAAATTTAACGACAAACTGACATAATATATAATTTTTTTAAAAAAATTAAATTTAATGTCAATAAATATCCTAAACTGATTTTCTGTGGTGAAAAATTCGCAAAAACGATTTATCACAGAAAAATCAAGGATTATATTTTGTGATATTAGAGTGACTTTGAGAGAGAAATAAGGAGAAAAAAGTTGAAGAAAATCTCTTGAATAACCATGTATTATGATGTTGTCAATGTTGTCGTTTCTTTAATTTCAAATCAAGCATATTAGAGTGATTTTGAGAGAAAATTAAGGAAAAAATAGTTGAAGAAGATATCATCAAAAATCTTGTATTTTGATAGTCTATTGTTGCCCTTTTTGAGTCAATAGGATAGAGAGAGAATAAAAAGAAAATACCAAAAATAAATATATGAGAGAGAAAATTGATATATACAAATCTTAATATATTTGTATATAGGGCCAACAAAAAAAATTGACTTTTAACTACCAAATGACTATGAATTGTAATTTTTTAAAACATTAATCATATCTTGTAATTAATATAGTATTTTGTCTATAATATGTAATTTTTCCTTTTAGTATTAAGATAATAATGCTAAACTATATTTATATATAATTAAAATTATTTTTTATGTGGTTATAGTAGGTGTTGAACCCCTTCGACTAAGTTTTCTTTGAATATTGAACCTGCTTAGTTGAAATCCTGGATCCGCCTCTTAGATCATAGTATTCTTGTGGGAGAGTATTCATATTGGAGTTATTGGACCGATAAAAACTTTATCTTAGTGATCTTTAAAAAAGAAATTTTGAAAGAGAGCGAAATATATCAACATCTTGATTTGAATATATTTTTATTCATTTTAAATTATAGTTATATATATTGTGGTCTGTAGACTAGATGTACCATAGATAGGTATATTTTACTTTTATGAAATAATTTTTTTAATGACTGCGATGTTCAGATCAATCATACGCCTTGATTAATTTTATGAGATTTTTGTTACTTTCCATCAACAACTAGTATTAGGTAGCTCTATCCACTAAAGTCAAAATAAATAAAAAAATTACCTAATATTTTTTTCTCGTCGCTAAAATTTAAGTCTAAAATCTTATAATTTTTAATCTACTTTATTGACCACCAAGCCATATCCGTCAATGCATATAATTATTTTATAATTTTAATACAAATGATACAACCCCAAAAATGAAAAATTGGACATAGCTAATGTCTCAAATCATGTGATATGAAATTATTTTTAAATTTATGTATATTTTAATGCGGATACTACATTTCATTTGGGATTTTAAATAATAAATAAGTTTGTTAATTAGATGGATAGTTTTTCAAATTTTTAAAATAGATACAAGTGATAAATTTTTTTCAGTTATTTTTTTAATATTTTTGCTTCAATAACTATAAAAGTTATTTTAACAATTATAAAAGTTATTCCAATAATTATCAAAGTTGTTCGATAACTGTGTAAAATTGTAATTAATATTTTAAGATATACTTTTTCATCACATTTATGAAAGAAAAGTTACAACTGATAGTACTTATTATATAATTTTAAAATATTTAATTTTTAATTTTAAAAATTACTCAATCTAACTCTCAAAAAATAAATCATGTAAACTATTTATTAAGAAAAGAAAATATGAAAAAAAAAATGCCAATTCGAAGTAGTTGTTTTCGTGATTAATAGTAGTCCCTCCGTCCCATTTTATATATCGCCATTTTCTTTTTGATCCGTCCCAAAATAAATATCATCTTTTCTTATTTGATAACTATTTAATGACATTATTCTCATTTTATCCTTAGTGGGTCCCACTTATTAAGAGAAGACAACTAAAATATAAATATTAAAATAATTTTAAAAGGGACAATTTTGTAAACTTTACAAAGTCATCACTTATTTATTAAACTTCGTATCTGGTCAAATGACGACACATAAAATGAGACAGAGTATATACTTTTGTTAGGGTCTAAAGAATGAAGATGTATATAAATACATGGAGCCACCCAATAGATAGGTACATTTTAGTTGACTCAACCATGACGCGTATTTATTAAAACTAGTCAAGTGTACGTGGGTTGCACGTGTGCTTCATATCAAGTCATCAGTCAATATAAACTATGTTTTAAAAAATAACAATAGACTTTAAAAATCGAAAGTAGACAACTTTATGTATTCAAGCGTGCATGAAGTATCGATAGCTTGATCGTCTCGTACGATATGACCTATTTCAACGGATGATAACAAAAGTAATATGATTAAACTAATATTTATACAAAAATTCATCAAAGTCCGATTGAACAGTTATCTACCACCTATAAATTACAATAAAATAATACGATAATCGAGATATAGAACGATAAGATTACACCCTAATCTTTACAAAGAAATTCCTCAAAACCCGATCAAACGTTCATCTACCACTTGTATTAAGCAAAAAAACAACAGATAAAACATTATAGAAAATACCATAATCGAGATATTAGAACAACATCATTAAACCTAACCTTAACATCAAAAATTCTTGAAAGTCCGACCAAGCATCCATTTATAATAGACTTGAATATATATATATATATATATATAAAGCGTGTACCTCATTTGACAAAAGTACGATGATAGGAAAAGTCAATGTTAATGTCATATTTTAACACCTAAAAAGAAAGTCAAAATAGATATTGCACATCGTTTCTTCAGTACAAGATTGGTAACCATCAGAAAGCAAAATAGTATTGAATCTTTCGACTCTCGCTGAATTGTGAAACAATCCTTACTAACTTATGCTATATATCATGTGAAAAAAGATAAATCAACATTATACTACGTTTAAATTAAGCACGAAAGCAAATAAAAATTACATAAGCTATGTAACTATACTTATAAAAATACGTGAAGATCCTCACTTCATTCCCCGAAAAACTAAAATAATTTGTATATTCAATGTTGTAGCCTAATTGAAGATTTTTAGTGCTAGTGCTATTTACTATCCTTCAACATGGAATATGACACCATAAAAACAAAGAGTAATAAACCCGAATATCATCAGTTTGCTCCACCCTTAAATGGACTTAAATGGATAACTATACCTTGATCAGTTTATAAAAGTTTATCACTCTTTTTGAATCCGAATAGAGCATTCTGGATGTAGAAAAAAGTTGAAAGAGACAAATACTGCATCCCATAATATGGTAATTCTTTTTTATGCTTTTAATGTAAATACATCAAGTTTCTGTATGTGCAACTTATAAACAAAGTAATTCACTATAACCTTACCATCTATTGTTTTCCAGAAAAAGGACAACGGTGTTTGAAATGTGATTCTTTAGCTTCTTCGACGCGCATGACATATGTATTACTTACAAACATAAAAAGATGTTTTATTTTCCTTGACTAATAAAATTAATGTCATAGAAAAGAAATTTGAGACTTGAAAATTAAATCAAAAAATTATGTTAGACTCAATAACAAAAGCTATTTACAAATATAAAAGAATGATTTGTTATATATGATCAATAAAACCAACAGAATAGAAAAAGACCCCTGAAACTTAGAAATCACAAAATTACTCAATAATGAAAGCCTGTTCTTCGTGATTCAATCCGAAACCTAGAAAACACAATGTTACAATGAATATTCAATCACCAAAGTTACTTACAAATATAAAAAGATATTTTATTATTCTTGATCAATAAAAACAACATAATAGAAACAAAAATCTGAAATCTGAAAATTTAGTCAAAAAAATAACATTAGAGATTAATAACAAAAGCTACTTATAAACATTAACTATCAATAAAATCAAAGTCAAGCTAACAATTTTTCTAACAACTGGTGCAGGTACCATGATTTTTTTTTTTGGATGAATATATGCCACCAACTCAATTATTTTTACACGTCTATGTGATTTTTGTTAAGATGAATTAATTACTGTGTGGTCCTTTTTATAAGCTCAAAAAGAAAAAGAAAAAATCCAAATTCAATTCAAAGCGGATTCCGAACTGAATGTGATTCGTGAAAAAGGAAAAGGTTATAAAGAACCCAATTTGATTTTGTTATGATTTTCTACCTAAATTAAATAAATATTTTAATTAATTACAAACTCTAAATATTAGATCATAAAAATAATTATTTAAGAAAATAGTGAAAATATAATTTTGTCTATTGTATGATTTTTTAATAAAGGGCAAAAAGTTCAAATCAGTTTTCTAAGGCCTTCACACTATTAATATATTATAAATTATAGATTATAGATATAGATATAGATATAGATAGATTCCTTCACACTTTAATACAATATAGATAGATATAGATTTGTAATGAAATTCAAGTTATAAAGTCAAGAATAATTCAAATATACAGTCAATTAGAATTAATTGTGCCATTTTTAGTTGTTCTTTTTGCACCATGACTAATTATAATTGCTTATTCAAATTCTTCTCCAAATATCAAGCAAGATTATGGTTGCCAAGGAAAAAAATCAACATGCATGAGGCTTAATATTATCAAAACAAAAGAGTTCGGATAATATTATCGGTACAGAACTTTATCTGTAAATATAATGTCGAGAATCAAATTTTAAAACTCATAGATGCATTTATGAATGCTTGCAAACTAATATTCAAATTTGGAACTTGAAACCAAGTAAAAATTATTATAAAAAAGGTCAGAAATCTGTAACAATTTAATAATCGAAGTTTCAAGTCTTCATCTTGATCTTATGTGCTATAATTCAATTGCTATATATTGTAATGTAAAGGTATCACTTCCTGCTTTTTGAATATATGTTGAACAATTGATAAGACCTTTTAAAAAATGAATGAATAAAAATTTTAAATAAAATAAAAGTACCTAATTAATTGCTGAAAATAATTTCGAAGGATCATACAATCGGATTTTGGTATATTAGCCCTGTTTCATCCGTTGATTGCAAAAATAAATATCTATACATATAACACAACTCAATTACAATAAAAACTTGTTAACTCTATGTTATTCTATGTAATAATTTATTATCAAGCCAAATACATAATTAAAAATACAATGATAAAGAAACAAAAAAAATTAAAGGACAAAATAACTATTTCTACGTACCTTTTATTTACGTAATGATTTAATCACCACATAGAAGAACTCTTTTTATGAAAGGAGTACTCATAAATTCAAAAAAAAAACACTTAATTTTAGACTCCTATATAATTTGTATTAGAATATCATCCATTGATTGTCAAAGAGAAAAGAGGACTCCTATTTATAATAAAAAAGACTATCATGTTAATTTTTATTTAGCAAAAAATTATTTCCAGCGACAGTTTTTTATTTACAAAAAATAAGATAATTTTTATTTTGTCAAAAATATAATTTTATGACAGTTGGTCAAAAGTAAGATAATATATTAGGACTATACTGGATGTATAATTGTTACCATATTGTTTTCGTTTGTTAAAAGTAATGACAACTTTTTAATTTTACCAAATATACTCCTACGTTTTTCTTTTGCCAAAAAATAAGGCAATGTTTGTTAAGTCTTACCATATATTTTAAACTCCTGATCCCATATATTTTAGGACACAATATTATAAATAAAATTAAATAATAATTTAAGAAAATAGTGAAAAGACGATTTTGTCTAAAGGAGAAACTTTTAATGAAGGACAAAAAGTTCGAATCACTTTTCTAAGAGTCTTCACACTTTTAATATATTATAGATATAGATTATAGATATATATATAATTTTAGACGGATAATTTTGAATATAATAAATTTTTTATTTTTAAAAATATAATAAGTGATGTATTATATTTAATATGAACGATAAAATAGATAAAAAATAATAAAATTATTATTTAATTTTATAAATTAAATAAATATTATTATACATTTCAAAATAGAAAATGAATAAATAAAGATGAATGGAGTGATACAAAGCCTCTTCGACTTTGCCGAATAATTTTTGAAATTTAAAACTGTATTTAATATAATTGAAAGGGAATTTCGACAATGTTGAAGATTTATATATAATAATGTTTATATCAAATTAATAAGTATATTGTCTATGTTCTTCATTTACATATTTATCACTTAAATTTGATTATATGATATATATGTGGTCTCACTTTAATTTACTTATTAAAATTAAGTTATTGCATGACTTAGAGCCCGTTTGGGATAGCTGCTATAAAAGTGTTTATTTGAGAAGTACTTTTATAAAATGGCTTTTCAGAAAAGTGCTTTTAAAAAAAAGTATTTTGTGTTTGGTAAATTATCAAATTGTGTTTGGATAATTTTTTTCAAGAAGTACTTTTTTGAGACAAATGATAAAAAAGGACATTTATCAATAGACTTTTCTTACTAAAATCAAATTATAGAGATGTCACGACGCAAATGGTCATGAGTGGCACCCACACTAATCTTTCCGTAGGAGAACCATCTAAATCAAACTATTACCCAGTCACTTAGTCAATATTAAGATGATATTTCATAAAATCAATATTGTAACAATAATCTAGAACTAATAATTAATTATGCGAAAATTCAACAAACTCATTACTAAAATCCCCAAGACCCGATAGTCATCATACAAGAACTACTAACAAAGATCATGTCTAAAAAGATATCAAAAAAAAAAAGTAAACAAAGAATGTTTCATTGTC
>NC_061113.1:243356719-243357392 GCF_002878395.1 Capsicum annuum
TCTTGTCCGTGGGGCATAATTTGTAGTTTGAAAGTCCTTGAGCTAAGTCTTGCCATTAAGGCAATAGTTGTAGAACATCTCATAAATGAAAATATAACATGGTAAAGTCAACTCTTGCCCGTGGGGCATAATTTGTAGTTTGAAAGTCCTTGAGCTAATTAAGTCATGCCTCTAAGACAATAGTTGTAGAACATCTCATAAATAAAAACATAACGTGGTAGTGTCAACTTTTGCCCATGTGATATAATTTGTAGTTTGAAAGTCCTTGAGCTAAGTCTTTCCTCTAAGGCAATAGTTGTAGAACATCTTTTAAATGAAAACATATCGTGGTAGAGTCAACTCTTGCCCATGGGGCATAATTTGTAGTTTGAAAGTCCTTGAGCTAATTAAGTCTTGCACCTAAGGCAATAGTTGTAGAACATCTCATAAATGAAAACATAACGTGGTAAAGTCAACTCTTGCCCGTGGGGCATAATTTGTAGTTTGAAAGTCCTTGAGCCAAGTCTTGCCTCTAAGGTAATAGTTGTAGAATATCTCATAAATGAAAATATAACGTGGTAGAGTTAACTTTTGCTCGTGGGGCATAATTTGTAGTTTGAAAGTCCTTAAGCTAAGTTTTGACTCTAAGGCAATAGTTGTAGAACATCTCATAAATGAAAACATAACGTGGTAG
>NC_061113.1:243357492-243365968 GCF_002878395.1 Capsicum annuum
TTGCCTCTAAGGCAATAGTTGTAGAACATATCATAAATGAAAACATAACGTAGTAGTGTCAACTCTTGCCCGTGGAACATAATTTGTAGTTTGAAAGTCCTTGAGCTAAGTCTTGCCTCTAAGCCAATAGTTGCAGAACATCTTATAAATGAAAATATAACGTGGTAGAGTCAACTCTTACCCATGGGGCATAATTTGTAGTTTGAAAGTCTGTGAGCTAATTAAGTCTTGTCTCTAAGACAATAGTTGTAAAACATCTCATAAATGAAAACATAGCGTGGTAAAGTTTACGTTTTTTCACGGGGCATAATTTGTAGTTTGAAAGTCCTTGAGCCAAGTCTTGCCTCTAAGGCAATAGTTGTAGAACATTTCATAAATGAAAATATAATGTGGTGGAATTAACTCTTGACCGTTGGGCATAATTTGTAGTGTGAAAGTTCTTGAGTCAAGTCTTGCCTCTAAGGTAAGAGTTGTAAAACATCTCATAAATGAAAATATAATGTGGTAGAGTCAACTTTTGCCTGTGGTGCATAATTTGTTATTTGAAAGTCCTTGAATCGAGTCTTGCCTCTAAGGCAATAGTTGTGGAACATTATCTAATAAATGAAAATATAACGTGGTAGAGTCAACTCTTACTCGTGGGACATAATTTGTTGTTTGAAAGTCCTTGAGCTAAGTCTTGCCTCTAAGACAATAGTTGTAGAACATCTCATAAATGAAAATATAACGTGGTAGAGTCAACTCTTGCCCGTGGGGCATAATTTATTTTTTAAAAATCCCCGAGTTAAGCCTTATCTCTAAGACAATAGTTGTAGAACATCTCATAAATCAAAATACAATGTGATAGTGTCGACTCTTGCCCATAAAACATAACTTGTTGTTTGAAAGTCCTTGAGCTAAGTCTTGCCTCTAAGGCAATAGTTGTAGAACATCTCATAAATGAAAACATAATGTGGTAGAGTCAACTCTTGCTCGTGGGATATAATTTGTTGATTGAAAGCCCCTGAGCTAAGTCTTTACTCTAAGGTAAGAGATATAAAATATCTCATAAATCAAAATACAATGTGGTAGTGTCGACTCTTGCCCATAAAACATAACTTCTTGTTTGAAAGTCATAAGTCTTGTCTCTACAATATAGTAGTGTCAACTCTTACCCATGAAAAGTAGCTTATTATTCGAAAGTCGTAAGTCTTGTCTTTATAATGTGATAGTATCAACTCTTGCTCATGAGATGTAACTTGAATGGAAGAAATCGAAAAAAAGAACAAAAATAATAAAAATGACGAAAAAAGAAGAAAAATATTAAAAAAACAAAAATCAAAGAAAATGTAGAAGATGAGGAAGAATAGGAAGAAAAAAAAGGTTGATAAAAATAAAAAATATTAAATAAAAATAAAGGCCGAGAAAAATTTAAAGAGAAAAAATCAAAGAAAAATAAAAAAAGTTTTTTAATAAAAGTAGACGTTGAAAGGTGTAAAGAAAAAAAAATGTTGAGAAAAACTAAACAGAACCAAAAAAAAAAAAGAGGAAATAAAAAATAAAAATAATATAAAAGAAAAAAGAAAAAAAAGTTGAGAGGAAAAAAGTAAGGGTTGAGAAAATTAAAAATAAAAAGAGAAAAGTAAAAATAAAAATCAAAGTAAAATTAAAAAGAAAAAAAATAAAACTTGAAAGATATAAATATGGAGTTGTTATCCAAGGATCATTTATGTAATTTACTCCATTGATTAGGGACAATTTTGTCCAAAAGAATATTAGTTAATAGGTTAAGGCTATTTTAAAAAAGCTTTTTTATTTTGGGCTAAAGTTTGAAAGCCACCCCAATTGGGGTCTATTTTTGAGATTCGTCCTTTTTTAACTGATCAAATATTCTGCTTTTTTATTATTATGTAGAGATAATAGATAAATTATATAAAAACGATATAATTGTTAAATAGAATATGTATCTATATAAGCTATATGTGTAGAAATTGTATAGTCTATCAAATATGTATATGTATAAAATATATATTAAAAAAATATATAGAAAGTGTATGAAAATTATATAATTGTTGTATAAACGTGTAAAAAAAATGTACAGTTATTGTATAAATTGTGTATCAAAACTGTATAATTTTCAAACAAAATATTTATATGTATATTTGGTGGGGGTTTTTTATTTTTTATTCCTGTTATGATTCCGTATTCAGTGTTCCATGCTTATTACGAATCTGTGTGCTTTCCTCTACTTTCCTCTGTTTTATATTCCTTATGGGTGTCGTATTTATGTTATGTCATCTACTTCTGTGCTTTACTATGTGTTTGTGTGATATCTTGGTGGGGGTAGGGCCAGATTGGGTCGCTAGTGTAGGGAATTACTTGGTGGGGGTTTTTATTTTTTATTCCTGTTATGATTCCGTATTCAGTGTTCCATGCTTATTACGAATCTGTGTGCTTTCCTCTGCTTTCCTCTGTTTTATATTCCTTATGGGTGCCGTATTTATGTTATGTCATCTGCTTCTTTGCTTTACTATATGTTTGTGTGATATCTTGTGCCTGAGCCGGGGGTCTTTCGGAAACAGCCTTTCTACTTCATCAGAGGTAGAGGTATGGACTGCGTACATCTTACCCCCCCCAGACCCCACTAAGTGGGAATACACTGGGTTTGTTGTTGTTGTTGTTTGTATAAGATATGTATAGAAATTGTATAGAAGGTGTATAGAAATGGTATAGCACAAGCCAGTAAATTGAAATAGCTAGAAATTGAAATTTAAATTTCATGGTCATTATCATGGAAATAGTTTAATTTGAAGTGTCGTCTCTGTCCTTTTCCCAAAAAATTTTCAATTACAATGGCGGCATGTATATATAATATATTCATATTATTTGAATAGTATATAATCGTGTATTTGTGACATATAATTATGTATTAGACATGTACATACATCTCATACACATTATTTATAAAATATTTATATATTTCAGCAGTTCATCTCTTCAACAAGCTGATATTTTTTCCAATTCATACCAACTTAAATCTTCTATAAACAATCTCAAATTTTATACATGAACTCCCTTCGATATATTAAGCCTTTTAATATATTATTCACGTAAAACACTTCACTTTAATGTTATTACGAAGGTCTAAAATTTAAGCTATGAAACTCTTCGACGGTGGATTGTTTCGTTTTTCTTTCCCACGCTCTTTCTTTCCTCTTGCACATGCTTATTGCTTTTCTATCAAATTAAAATCAAATGGTGCCAAAGTCGAACTAGTATTTTCAAAGGCGTTTTCGAAGTGAATCTCAGGATGAGTCCTCAGGGCAGAGCGTAGTAAAGATGCTTTGAAGCGTAAGTAAAAAACATAGATGAATAAGGTGTAAGTCCTAAAATTTAGGACATAAGCTCCACGCGTAACAACGCAAGTCCCAGGCATAAAAATGTACGTTCGGACATTAAATTTGATTTTTATTATTTTTTTTTAAAAAATTGTTATTTATTTAACGGAAAAGGCTCAAAAATACCCCTGAACTATCTGAAATAGCTCAAAAATACCCCTCCGTTAAATATTTGGCTCAAAAATACCCCTCCCTCGAACGGTATTCGAAAAATGATCAAAAATACCCCTGAACTATCTGAAATGGCTCAAAAATATCCCTCCGTTAAATATTTAGCTAAAAGATACCCCTCCCTTTAACGAAATTCCACCAAGAATGCCTCCTAGATAAAAAAAAAAATACGTGACTATGCCACATTACCATCCACATGTATAATGTTAGTACTTTTTAATTATATGAAATTTCTTTATTTTTATTTTTATTTTTTTGCCAAGCAGTGAAACGAAAAAACCAAAAAACCAATCTTTTACTAATTACTTCATTAGTGTTTTAAAAGTTTTAGATTTCTCCTTTTCATTACTGTTTTAAAAGTTCTAAATTTCATCTTGTTATTGTCGTTTGGGATAAGGGACAGTTTGATCTTGATTTGATGTTGACTCGGAGGAGGAGCTAGAATTTTAACTTTTAAGCTAGCAAATGTTGATGTACTAATAATTGAGTTGAATTTACTACATGCAATTTTTTTTTCAAAATAAATGAATTCCTTTTAAGACTTGTTTAATCATTCGAAATGAATTCATTTTTCTAAATTCAGTTTTGATGAATAATCTTATTATTTTTAGAACATGTTTGAAAAGAAGTAAAATGATACTTAATATTGAGTAAAAGCTAGCAAAGCCAAACACATCTTTTGAGTAACTAATTTGAAGTTTAGTTTGAAATTTGTTACTTTTACAAGTAAATCTTAATTTTAACTTTTATACTGGCCTAATAATTAATGGGTTTATCAGTTTAATAAGACTCTTTTGTTGGGTTTCACACTTTTAAAACTATTAACAGGAAAAAAATTATTTTTTAGATGATCAAAGGAATTTGATAATAGCGATGTTATATTTAATAAATTTTTTCAAAAAAATATTGTGTAACCACCGTTTGTCTACTTTGATTAAAAATTAAAAAGCCGTCTAAGTTTTGTCCGTTTCATTAACGTTTTTAAATAAAAATAAAGAAGAAAGGAATGTCATATAATTAAAAAATACTAACATTTTATATGTGGATGGTAATGTGGCATAGTCACGTAATTTTTTTTATCTAGGTGGCATGCTTGGTGGAATTTCGTTAAGGAGAGGGGTATTTTTGAGCCAAATATTTAACAGAGGGATATTTTTGAGTCATTTCAGATAGTTCAGGGGTATTTTTGATCCTTTTCCGAATTCCGTTAGAGGGAGGGGTATTTTTGAGCCAAATATTTAACGGAGGGGTATTTTTGAACCAAAAATCTAACGAGGGGCATTTTTGAGCTATTTCAGATAGTTCAGGGGTATTTTTAAGCTTTTTCCGTTTATTTAATGATATTTATACCTTATGTTATCATATTGTTGTGATTTTTTCTAAAATTTGTAAATAAATAAAGCAAATTTTATAGAAAATCTCACAATCATATATAATGTTTTTAGATATTTATGCTTGAAAATGGAGTAAACGGAATTTCTTGAAGTTACTAGTTTCAAAAAGAAATTAATAGGACAGAGTCCATACCACTGTGTCATGAAGTAATTTTTTTTTTTGTCAATAACTTATGCCTTTTATCATTTTCCTTCTTTGAAATATATAAATAATAATAAGTGCACTATTAATTGATGGTAAGAACAACTAGTAGATATGAATGAATATTGATTTTAATTTTAGAAATTATCTCGGCTGCATCATTTTTTGTGTTGTTATCTTTATCAAATAATTATCGTAATATATTTTTCTACATTATTGTTGATTTATTTAAATTAGTTGTAGAATCATTGAAAATATATTTTACTTATATTCTTAATGATAAAGTTATAAAAATAAAAATACATAAATATACACCCATAAAATCTATGAAACATACGCTCTATATTTCAAGGCTCATACCTAACCTCATTTTAGATAAAACGTCTCGCCTCACTCCATCACATTTCAAAACAAGTGAGTCCCTCTAGCGTTTTCCAAATTAATAGCTGGTCCAAGCATTGTAATAGTGACAAGAATTAGACATGTGATGATAATATACAGTTGTTCCACATAGAAGGACCAACCCCGTGTATAAACTGTGTTCCCAACGTAAGGGACAATAATTTTTCGGTTTAAGTCAGTATCACAGTCTCCTCTGTTCATTTTTATTCCTGTATTTTTTCTCATATATCAAGAATTTTTTTACCCACAATATTAATTACTTACCTCAACTCCTTACTCAGACTTAAACCTATACATAAATTAATATGTGTACTCTTGTAAAATATTTATATGAATAGTTATTTCTTAATGAACGTGTAAATTAAAGTCCATAGTGAACACCACGATAGATCAGCATAATTTTACCACAAGTTAAACATCTAATTTAATTAGCTTTTGCCCTGATTAATCTAAAATTTATTTATTAATTGAAATATAATATTAATGAGGTCACATGCAATATGATCAATCCAAATCTAATTGATTACTTAATAATATGAGTATAATGGAAATAAGCCATTAGCTGCAAGGTATTTAATTAGCCTTGTGGTGTATTGCTGACTAACTAGTCAGCTGCTGTTTTTTTAAAAAAAAATAAAAAAAAATCTCTTCAATATTAAATATTTATTTTGAAGTTGGATTAACTTAATTGAGGTAAATCAACAATCTCCCGTAACTCATTCTTGTCAGGTGTACTCATCGAAGCACTCGACTGAGATTGTTGGAAAAGAGCAAAATCGAGTAAAGTTTGACTGCATCAAGCTCTAAAGTGTAACAATTTGGTTAGATCAAAGATTATCGTAAGTGAGAAACATACGTAGAAAATTACACGTACCGAAATACATTAGCTAATTAAATAATTGGGTCGACATGATTGAGCTTGGAATTTTAATCAATTATATCATTACTTGTGTCCACAGTCCAATTTCACATGACTGGCTTTCCTAGTTGCTTTCATATAATTGGTGATTCAATTTTATGATAAGATTTTCTGCTAGTACCTCATCATTTGAAAATGATGCTACAACTCCTCTAGATCTATTACTTTACTGTTCAAGCAAGATTCGTGTTATTAATTGTACTCTTTTGATTTCAATTTATAAGATCTGATATGATCGAGCATAAAATTTAAAGAGTATTTATGAAAAATTGCTCAGTGGCTATTTCCATCGTTATGTTGGTTGAATTTGAAGGAAAAGAAAAGTAGTAGTATGAAAATTACGAAACTTTTTGTGTTTCAGTGAGAATATATTTCCACCGTTTTAATTTGTTTTTCTTTATCTTTTGAAGTTAAAAAAATATTTTTTTAAAACTATAGTACTTTACTTTAACCTTTCACAAGTTAGTGAATTTAAACTACAAAATTAAACTTTTTTTTTTTTTTTACATAAATAGCTTTAGTTTAAGATTACAAACTTAAAAGTTTTTTTAAAACAATTTCATACATATTAAATTTAAACATTGAAATGAATAGAATATTGGAATGAATGACTGTTCTCATGGTATCCGTGTATTAGTCTGAACTCTGAAGCTCATGATTTTTGTCTGTCACGTGGCATTGACACACCTTCCTATTTGGCATATGAAAAGACCCCATTGTTTATTCCTCCCTCTGAACTCATTCAATCACAAGTCAATTTTTTTATAATTTAATAATTAAATATGTTATTTTATGTATTTTTTTAAAAAAAATTATCACTTTACATTTGGGTTGGGTCCAAATAAGGATTGGACCGTACATCTTTCACTTTCACTTTCTCTAATCTACTTATAATCTTAATTAGCGGTTAGAATTTTATATTTTTATAGGGAGGCAATTAACCCTATTCTCTCTTAACATAATCGTGGATTAATTAGTTGATCATTTCTTAGTTACTTTCAACCAAAAATGCACAAGCAAGCGTCAAAACTATACATTAATTAAACAAGTAGCTAATGCTAATTGGACATTGAGTATTTTTCGTTCTACTCGGTAGCTAGCTACCACGGTGATAAAGTCTCACATTCAAACCACCAACCATATGTGCAGTCAAAAGAGGCACAAAAGCCGGGTTTTCTGCATTCACCGGTTTAATCTCGAACCGCCTTAGAACCGAAGCCAACACATACTTCATCTGTGTGAATGCCATTTCTTTACCCAAACACACCCTTGGACCTGCTTGAAACACTGGAAATTTATATGGACAAACACTTTTCAGTTCTCCATTTTCGTCGATCCAACGGTTCGGTTTAAATTCGAGCCGGTCTTTTCCCCAAATCTCCTCCATCCGGCCCATTCCGTACGGGAAATATGTAACTCTATTTCCTTTTTGAACCCTTGTACCGTCTGGCAAAATGTCGTCTTTAGCTGCGTGCTTTGAGTCCCATGCTACTGGCGGATAAAGCCTCATTGATTCATTCAAGCACGCTTGCAAGTACTTCATCTCTCTTAGTTCGTCGAATTCTAGCGCCTTATCGCCATAGTTGATCGACGTTATTTCGTTGATCATTTCGTTTTTGACGTCGTCGTGATTGGTAGTCATGAGCCAGAAAAGCCATGTTAATGCGGAAGAAGTTGTATCTCTTCCAGCCATGAGAAAACTTATGACCATATCTCTCACAACTTCATCTTCGTGTCCTGCGATTAATAATCTGGAGAGGAGATCCATGTTCTTGCTGTTTTCTCCGTTTTCATTGATCGTTTGTTTCTTTTTCTCAATGATGTCGTTGATGCAACAGTGAACGCGTTTCACATTCTCCTTCAGCGTCTTCTCAGATCCTAAATTGAGCGCTCTCTTGCTTTTCCAAATTGCATACACAGGAGCCATCCCGCGCATGGCACACGCTCGAGAAGCAGTGTCAAATGAATCAACGAGAATTGGCACGTGGGAGAGATCCTCCAAGCAGTGTGGGTCAGTGCCGAGGGACACCTTGCAAATAGTGTCGAAGGCGAAACGCCTAAGCACGTCTTG
>NC_061113.1:243368968-243416016 GCF_002878395.1 Capsicum annuum
TATTACCCAGTCACTTAGTCAATAATAAGATGATATTTCATAAAATCAATATTGTAATAATAATCCAGAACTAATCATTAATTATGCGAAAATCCAACAAACTCATTACTAAAATTCCCAAGACTCGAAAGTTATCATACAAGAACTACTAATAAAGATCATGTCTAAAAATATATCCAAAAATAAAGTAAACAAAGAATGTTTCATTGTACGAAGATGGACAAGAATAAATAAGATGACCATGACAGTCTGGAGATGGATTGCTCACCCTTGGATCAAGATCTGCTATCAAACTTTAGAGGTGAGGTCATTTTTAAGCCTATAGAACACTTTCTGCACTCAACAAAAGAAGAGTATAGGGTAGTATTAGTACAAACCACTATGTATTGGTAGGTATCATAGGCCAACTAGATTTAATAGTATGTACACAACATAAATCAAATAATAAGTAGACAAGCATCGTCACATAACAAATATTCAATAAATCAACAATACAACAACAACAGGTCAAATAGTGCTCACACACAAGTCACATAACCATCAAGAGTATCAACCATACTGTAAACATCCACAGAAACAACACAAATATGTACACACATGCTATGAGACTTATTTTTGCCCAAATAGTCATGACCTGCAGGGAACAATCTATGTTCATGTACCGTACCGGCGTGGTACCCGATCCAACATATACATATTCGTACCGGTATAGTACCCGATCCAACATATACATATCCATACCGGCGTGGTACCCGATCCAACATATACATAACCGTACCGGCGTGGTACCCGATCCAACATATACATATATTATCAATATCAAATTTACACAATCTCACAACATACAACATAATGTACCAAGTTTACAAGTACACTTAAAGTGATAAAACAATTTCATCAAGTAAATTTTCAGTAATAATTTATACAAGCATTAATAATTCAAACATTAATGATTTCAAGCATGTCCGAGTATCAACCAACAAGTATCAAATTTAGAAGCATACACACAATTAAGTCGTGTCTAAACTCCAATTAAATCGTAACCTACCTTAACCAACGAATTCAAATGTAGTTAGTCCGCAAGTTTCTTTTCCTTGCTCAAAGTTTCAGAATCTGTTTCAACATGTGATTTCCATAAGAATACGAATCTAAAAACACCCATTTTATAAATTTTTACTTTAAATTTTATTTTTTATCTAAAGCCAAAGTTTTCTATAATAAAAGAGACTATAATTAATGGCTAAGAGTTATTAAGATCATAATTACTGGGATTATCCAATCCTAAATCATCTAACCTTCACGTTGTTCATCATTGTAAGGCCCTGAATAGCCATTATCGCATAATGATTAAAAAAAAGAACAAAGTTAATATATTATACTTAATTAATCATAAGAAAAGCTAACAGAAATCTTCCAAGAAACTTATTTGCACATGTTACTGCCACTTTCAATTTATTCCCATTCACCTTCACACCATCCTTAATACCATTTTGGCATATCATGATCACCGTATACACCTTGTCATCATAATACTATCATTATCCATCAATCAACCGTAATTTTAACCTCACAAAAATATAAATTGATCATCCCTCGTCACTGTCAAGACTTTACTCACCCTTCATTCGTTATATATAAGAAATTGTAACAATAGGAACAACTTCACAAAAGCAAGAAAGAAATCATATACTAACCTGAAAGTGTCGACCCTTCTAAAGCCGTGAATGGGGAAAGAAAATATGCTAACCGTCGTATTCCCCTAGCCCCAACTTTCTGATGGTATTAATATTATCATCTATTACCAAACCCTTTCCACTTAAATTAATTCTTGTATTGGCCAACTAAGTAAGTAAATTGTCACTTTAGCCCATTAAATCACTAATCAAATTAATTATCTAAAATATACCCAACTAATGACTTAACTTTCTTCGGGACACCTCAAGAATCGGTACTATCTATCTCCGTAAGTCATAAATCACATATGCAAACTATGGAGAGCGCAAAATGGAGAAGATGAGAAAATTCCACAAACGATCGGGAGTATCGTTACATCAGATACCAATTAATATATATTATTATTATTATTATTATTATTATTATTATTATTACTATTATTATTATTATTATTATTATTATTATTATTATTATTATTATTATTATTTGCTCAAAACTACTTTATGCTTTTCCTATCCATCTCAAAAAGGCTGAGGGTGTTTTAGAAATAGCCTCTCTACCTCCTCGAGGTAGTGACAAGGTAACATGTCTTTTAAAAAATTATGGAATGAATATGCAATTTTAAATTTCACAAGAGATCAAGAACTTCAATTCTTGCTGACTATTGAATTTGGTTCGATAATGTAATGATGATGGTATGCTCAGACAATTAAGGTATCACTGGGAAGCTTGGCTCCATGTATTTCCTCAATTAGATGGTGAGTTTAAAGTAAGTATTATGAACGTTTAAAACTTTAGTTAGTAAAAATAAAAAAGAAAAAGAAACTCATAACATATATCACAATATACATTTATCTGAAAAAAGAACATGTACAAATAATATACTAAGAATATTTGAGAGACTCTGAAAGAAGAAAATGTTACACCACTTCTCAAATTTCTTATAGAATTAAGCAAAAATAATTCAGAGTTGTTTGTGGAGTTGTGGTGTTTAGTGTAGCTAAAAGGACGACACAAAAAGGTTATGGAACCGAAATCCACAACCAAAATCTATACTGATAGCTGGATTGGTGTAACAGATGATATCATATACGGGAGATTAGAAACCAAAAAGACTGTAAGAAGAAGAAAATTGGTTGATGAAGGAAGCCTGGAAATCAAGAATCTGGAATGGAAAAATGGGAAGGTGGTGAAGAAGGGAAATTGTTAAGAGAGAAAGGGGTGGAGATTGTGTTTCTAAGTGTATTAGTTGTTGTTGCCACCTTTCGTTTTTATTTCTGCTCTCATTATGTCTTTTGTTTTCGGATCCGGTTACTCTCCATTTTCCTTCTCTCTAGTTTTCTCAAGTTAGACATATGTCATAATTTAAAATTAATGATTGAGATTTAATTAGTTAAATCAAAGTACTAATCACAGTTATCTACTTCCATATATTTGTTCCTTAAATATTTTTAACAATCCATTATATCTTTCAAATTAAAAAAATAAAGATTATGGCTTGAAGTTTTTCTAATTTTATTTTTTTATGTGTCAAATAAATTCATTATACATCTGCCAAATGAAATATAAAGATTGTGCCAAATAAATCTATTATATTTTCTTTATACTTTATTTTTTTTGTTAATGTTTGCCATTTTTTTAAGTAATGTTTTTCAAATTAACAAAAATAAACATTGTGGCTTGAAGTTTTTCTTATTTTATTTTCTTTATGTGCCAAATAAATTCATTATATATGTGCCAAATCAAATATAAAGATTGTGCCAAATAAATCCATTATATTTTCTTTATGTAGCTCTTTTGAATTCTCAACTAGAAAAATTTAAATTTTAACTATATTATGAAAAAAAATATTTAGGAAATTTTTTTAATATATATTTTGTGGCAGTAAAGATTGTTTCTTTAAATATTGAGTAAAAGATATAGTGGATATTTAAGGAACAAATATAACTATACATTTGAAAGTAGATAATTACGGTTAAAACTTTGATTAACTAATTAAATCTCAACCATTAATTTTAAACTATTACATATGTCTTCAATCCAAGCAAGAACTTGGAAAAATTTGAGAGAAGGGAAATGCAGAGGAGCTAGATCCTTTGTTTTTGACAAAGGCTTACTTGCTGGTGATAGTAAAAAAAAAAGAATTTAAGGGGTCATTTGGTTGGGAAAATATTATCTGTGGATAATTAATCCCGAAATTAGTTATCTCACAATGTATATTTGATAATTTATCTCATCACTATGGTTAAAATTGTGGGATAAATAATTTCCGAACTAACTAATACCTCACACTAAATATGAAATAAAATAGTCCTTCATTTTATCGCATGACTATTTATCCCTTATACCTCATATCAAACGATCCTTAAGTTTGTGCATTGTTAGTGTACAAATATTCTACTCTATCAGGTAAACTTGATTTGCTTTGGTAGGTTACTCAATTTTTTCTTTTTAAATTTTTATGTAAAAAATTAGGTAACTTGCAATAGTAGGTCAAGTTTACCTGATAGTGTAAAATATTTTCAACACTGAGAGTGCACAAATTTTTTTAATTTTTCTTGATACATATTAAATAAGAAAATAACATATTTGCATTTATTTTAGGAGAGTAAATAATGGTAAAGAATCTCTTAAATATCTGAAAAGAAGATCAAATTAAAAAATTTCCATAAAATCTTATCATTTATAATTTATAATATGGTTCAATTTTTTCCCATCTCTATTAACTTATTTCCTTAAAATTCAGTTACTTCCTTATTTAATTAATGATAAAATTCAGAAATAGCATACTTATCTTTTTAATTATGAGTTTCATAGCAACAGTTTCATAATTACATAATATAACAAGTTGTATTTTGTATTTTTGCAAACTGTTGCTACAAAAATGCAAATACATATAATTTTTACTGCCTTTATGATCGATATGTATTTGTTATTTTTGCAAACTGTTGCTACAAAAATATAAATACATACAAATACATATGCTACAAAATGTAATTTGATAAAAGTGTTGCTATTTTTTGTAATTTAATACTTAAATATGCTACTTTATGTATTTTTCCCTTTAACTGATCACTTAGTTAGAAATGTATCACAATGCATATAGATCAAGGCTAAAGAAGTGTATCACAAAAATCAAAATCCGGGATATCTTATAATTTAACAAAGTTAAGATAAAAAGTATTGCAACCCAATAAAAATCCGTGATTTATGTAAATTATCTCAAAACTTAAACTCAAAAAAAAAAAGGTCTTTCTATCTCTTGGGGGTATAACAATTTTGAGCACCGAAATCAAGTGCGGATAAAGTTTTACGATAACAATAATTTATTCTTTAAAAATAAATTTATGTTGGATGAAATTGTTATTTAGATCATTCTCTTAATATTGATCATTTTGATTTCTCACAAACAATATATTGATGACAAAATCATAGGTCATGAGAGAGCACAAAAACGTATTAGCGAAATATACACAAAGAGATATCTATTATAAAGAGATATAAGGTGATATTTTTTTTTTATATGTAATATAAAAATATATCTATAATACGATATAAATGATGTAACTATACATGTTGAAATATTAAGTTAGTTACTGTGTTAATATAGTAATATTTATATTATCATTAAACAGTTGAAAAAAAAATATTATTATTAAACAAATGCTCTATTTATTTATGCATTAATTTTACTATTTACAATAATTTTTTTATATACTCATTTTATTATTATTAATATGGTATGATAATATGGTACACGTGCAACGTACGTATACTAAACTATAATATATATATATATATATATATATATATTTGTGTGTGTGATGGGGATATTTTTGTAATAAAAAAATAATTTTCTGTTTCTGCTTATTTTAAGGAACAGAAATTTTCTGCTTCTTCCCAGAAGCAGAAAAACTGCTTCTGTTTATTTTTAAAAGTGCTTTTACAAGTTTACCAAACACCCTTCTTTTTTAAAAAAGTATTTTTTTTTCTCAAAATAAATCCTTATTTTATTTTGAGAAACAAGCAATTCCAAACAAGCTATTAATATAAACACTGGCTGGGTGCACTAAATTTTTAGCATTAGGCTACCGTAAGGCTTGAACTGATGATCTTTTTTTTAATTCTTTACTAAGTATTGTTAATAGCGAGGAAAGCACACTTTCCCACTCAAATTTCAATTTATAAAGTTTGCAATCTAAGGGATACTATCTTATAGTAATAAAATTTAGAAACTTAAACTTTTGAATTACTAATATAGAGAAGTATGAGTGATCAAGCACACACGGATATATACTAACCGTCATGCGTGCTTTCTCACGAGGGTATTTTTAATAGTTAATTATTTGTGTTCTTGGAAAAAAATGTAACTTACTGCTTTATAGATGTATCATATCTTAATTAGATAAGAAAATCACCTAACAAATACATAATGACCCGTCTATCATTTACGCAGGCATCTTTTCATTCAATACTAGTAATACGGGTAATAATATAATACTTCCTTCATTTTATATTATTTGATCCTATTATTAAAAATAATTATTTTTATTTAATTATCTAATTTATGAAATCTTAACAACTTAGAAATATATAAAAATTATATAACATATTTGATTGACTTTTTGAAATACTCAATCAATTTCAAATAAATTGGAATAAAAAGAATAGTATATAGTATCTGAAAATTATATAAAAATACTATAATAAATAGTTAACAACTTAAAATATTTTAAAATTATACAAAAAAATTTATTGACTTTTTAAATTTCAGCCGTGTCACACAAATTATGATAAATAAATATAGTAAGTGTAAACCACAAAAATTCCGTATAATATGAAAGTATTTACAGAAAATCTCTTTAGATTTTCTCTCTCCCTATTTTACAAAATATACTTATACATTCGTGAGTTTGTTATACATTCGAGAGATGTATGACAAAACCGTTTTGTCTACAATTAAGGAAAAGAGCTATCAGAAAACATCTTTCAAATCCTTAAATTACTCCATTAAATACCTATATCCTTAAATTACTCCATTAAATACCTATAATTAAGTAGTGTATGAATTAATATAGGAACTAAAATTTAAATTTCAAAAAAACTCTAAAATATTACTATTACTTTTCATAACCATTGATATACGTTCTTGAGAAAAAAAAAATCGACTACTTTCTTGATTTATGAAAAAAAAGAGATGAACATCCCCATATTGTTACATCATTTCGGTGTCTGAGAGTCGGAAATCAGTTATAAATCATACAAAAGTGATGTCATTTGTATTTCTGAAAGTATTAACTTTTTGAAATTGATTGCTACGATCGCCATGGAATTGAATCTCGACGAAGTATGTACAAAATTGAAGTGATTAAATCGAGTTTGAAAGAGAAACAGGGGCTATACTTTGTATCGAAGGTAGTTGATATGATTCGATTCCGTTACGGTTGTTGTAACAAAGGTATGATATATATGTGTTGTCTTTATTTGTTGATGGTTTAATGTATGATAATATGCTATCAGACGTTTTGAAAAAGTTCATGTTTTGAAGTTGGGTTTTGGGGAATTTAATCATAAAATTCCGAATGTATAACATATGATTATACATTCGAGCGAAACTGTGTCAGGCCCAAATTTTTTATTTTTACTGAAATTATGATTTGTAGAACTTTTGTATAATACAATGACCCGATATAAAAATTTAATGCAGATATGTACTGCACTGTCGTAACATAGACTGCAAGTGAGTGTTGAAGGCGTCTTGTATGAATCATTCGGAAATATTTTTGATAAAAAGATTTGATTCGAGGCATACTTGCAGTCTTAGCGATAAAGTTGCTGAAGAATTTGATTGCGACAACAGATTTTGTGAGTGAATTTACAACACCAAAATTAATTAATCACAAGAGAATACACATACCAGCGGACATAATTGAAGAAATGAAGGTTGTTTATGGAGTGGATATTAACTACATGAAAGTTTGACGCACAAAAGAGAAGGCGATTGCGATGCTTAGAGATGGACCAACAGATGTATATCGAAAAATGCCCCGTTATATCTATATGCTGAACCAAATATATCCAAAATCGCACATTCGGATGCATAAGACATTAGATAACGAGTTTAAATACTTATTTATTATCTTACATCCCATGATAAGGGGTTTTGAATTTGGTTGACCTGTCATGGGTGTGTATATACTATGTAATTTGGCAACTATTATAGTAAATAGTTGTTGAAACGTAATGTGTATTACACAATTATACATTAAACTTTCATATCTAAGTAATGCATGAAATACTATTATACTTTATTAACATGCATGATGTTTTACTGACAACAATGATTTTTAACTGACCACATGTATTATTTTTTATTTAAACAACATAAGAAATGGCAGACTTATGTAACATGATTCGTGAAAATTTAAGTTGCCTTTTTCATTTTGTTTTATATGTATGGTTATAAATTGTACTTTCGTGTAAATGTATGATACATTCACAAAGTATTTAATATCAAAAATACATTGAAAGTATGTTAATAATATATGATATATTGTTATAGTTTTTAAATATGTATGACGTTAAATATTTTCTTTATTTTCTATTTAGTCATGAACGTTTAACAACATGTATGATGTTATGTAATACATAAGTTTTAACGTGTGAGACACTTGTTCAATGTGTTATTAACTTATAACATAATTTACCTACAGGTAAAAATTCAATATGTTGATATACAATAACACATTATTTTGTAATTTAATTTTATACATTATATATAATAAAATGTAAGGCAAACTCAATAACTACCAAACTATATTAGTAACATAGTGCAAGTAATTGCAAAATATTTCTTCAGAAGGTATGTATGTATAATAAAAATAAGGACATCCATAAAATGTGAATTAACATTCAAAAAGTAACATCGTAACCGTTTGACATCAAAAAAATTAGTTGTTTCAATGACGACTATTATAAAAAAATTCAACTTTAAAGTAACAAGTGCACTTTCATCAATTGTTTGGAGATAACTATTCCTCGGCCGAGGAGGATCCTCATTATCACTCGTGTACCCTTCTTTTTCCTTTGTCATTCCGTAATGCCATAGTAATGAAGCATAGTGTGCACATTGAGTTCCAGCATCAAACCCACATGAATGGACTTGCTGCTCTTCACTTAATATTTCTGCATAGGCAGACACAAAGACGCCACAGTCCCTGATTTAAAGAAAAAACAATGAAGTAACAGTCCGTTCAATAATTAAAACATCGTTATACATGTAAAAAATAATCAAATTTACTTAAACGGTTCAATCGGTATTTCATGTCCTAAAAAAATAAAATCAGGCCCTAATTACACAATAATTACATATGTGTGATGATAACTAATACATTTAAAAAAATAAATCAGACCATAATTAAATAATAGTTAGACATGTATGAGGGTAACTTATGCATTTAAATAATAAACTGCAGCAATGTATAATATCATAATACACAATTTCACCTTAAATATGTATGACCTACAAGCTTGTTAGATTGTATAATGTCACCTTTCAAAATAAGTAATGTATAATGATTGATATATTATAATTTATACATTATAATGTAATATTCCATAATGTATAATATCATACTATTAAGTGCAAAACTTTGGCTAAAGTAAGAATTTATAATGTCACCTTATACAATATTAAAAAGTGCAAAACTTTGGCAAGTAAGAATGTATAATGTCACCTTATACAATATTCAAACATTCACAACATATAATTCCACTTATTACAATAACTGCCTCTTTTATGTAAATCTTCATATTGTATAATATAATTGAATATAAAGTAGAAGACTAATATTATACATTAGTCTGATAAATAAAGTAATGTATAATCAAATATTATAAATGTATAATATCAAATATGCCTGGAACAAAACCAACGAAAATATTTTGTTCTTGAGCATCTAACTGACTAAGTCCTAAACTAAAGTTATGACGAGAATCCATTACCAAATTTATACTATATTTATTAAGCAATCGCAACTATAAACAAGAAATTCAAAGATCTGACTTGTATTATATGAAAAGAACGGAAAAAATAAACTAACAAACTAGAATGGGATTGCAAAATAAGGTAATTTCATAAAAATTAACATGCAACCAAACAAGAATCCGAATAAGAACTAACAACTTTAAAACAAAAAATACAAAGATCTGACTTTTAATAATTGAAAAAAAATGATATTATCGAACTATCAGACTGAAATGGATTTGCAAAAGCAACTAATTTCATAAAAACAAACATGCAATCAAAAATCGAACCAGGTTGTGATTTGGTAAAGTAGAAAAAAAAAAACTAAAAATTAGTGAATAAAATCAGTAAGTTCAATAAATGTTTGATAACTTACAAATTGGTAACCTCTAAGTATACGTTTGCTTGAATTTGAGCGTGAAAAAAGGTATTCAATAATGGAATAACAATCGGTGGTTTAATGGATAAAAAAAAAAGAACAAATATGGTAAAGAGAGAGAAAGTAAATAATTATTAAATGGGAGGGAAAAAAGGAGCAAATATGAGAAAGAGAGAGAAAGAGAGAGACAGTAAAGAATTGTTTAATGGAAGAAAAAAAGGGCGCAAATATGGGAAAGAGAGAGAAAGTAAAGATACAAATCTTTTTTTTTTTTTAATGTATAAGAGAAATGAGAGAGAAAGTAAAAAAAATAGGGGATTTTAGTAATAACTTTGTAATTTATGTAATTACTTTGTCAATATGAAATTTATTGTAATAATGTAAAGTTACCTTGTGTATATATGAAAATTTTAGATAAATAAGATACATTAAACTCATGCCGACACAAATCCTGATATCTAAGGATACTACTGGGGGTAGCCCGGGCCCAACATGAACGAACTAATCTGTACAATAAAGTATCAATAGTCAAGACTTAAGTTCCCCTCTTTACATGGAAGACAATTAAAATGATTACATAGGATAAATTCATATAAAGCACTAAGGAATGGTGAAAATGTCATAAGCGGCCATATATAAACTCCTGCTTTGGATGCCAGTTGCCACTGGTACAATGACCCTTTCGGCTTGCTTTTTAGGGTGCTTTGCATGTCATATGTAGTTTGATGCTTGAAAATAAAGGATGAAACATTCACTGCAGTAAAGCATAGAAGGCAGAAAGTTAATTCCGTAACAAAGCAAAGATCAAGCCTATCGCAACAACATAATTTAAGCTGGAAATGGAACACACAAATTCTTAGACAACAAAAGAAAATCCTCTGAGAGAGAAAATTTGCAACCTGCGTAGCATTTTTGGTCAATTCGTTGAAATTTTTTCAAATTCCTGTTGCGTCTTTTGCTTCTGAAGAGAATAAAAAGTATAGGATTATTTTAGTCAATTCTGAAAAACATATTGTATTAGGTGTTGCTGCAATTTTGTATGACTCATCCACGGGGTAATTCTACGTCACCTGAGAAGGTTGTTTAAACATAAAATTATTTGTATCTCCTTATTAATCAGCAGAAACATACCTTTTTCTGATCAGTGTTGTGCTGATAGCAGGCACATTGTCGTAAGTCCAGGAAGAAAAAATAGTTGTATTTTCAGGAGCCGACAAAGGATACCAAATCTTGGTTTAGACAAAGCTTTGGGAGGTTGAAATCAGATGGTGTCGATTTGGGACATAACTGCTGTAGGTAGATACAAAAATCAAGTATTCTATCCCAACAGAGAGACTCGCGTCGCCATGTAGCCTAAATTCTGTCAAGGCAACAATATCTAGTACTGTCGTCCCCATCATACCACAAGGCAGCATAAAGAAGATTTTTGTCCATCGAGATATCATGTTTCGACAATTAAATGGCGTCATAACAAGACAACACTTATTAAGGGCAGAGTGCAAAACAATGAGGTACTTTCATGCAAAGATATTATCTAGAAAAATTGTTTCTCATAACTGAAAGAGCTTCATTACTCAGAGTACAAAATTAATTAATATATAGAAGAATAGGAAGGGCATTTTAGGCTGGCTGAAATGAAACTAATTAATTAAGGCTTGTTCAACATATACTTAGAAAATAATAAGAGTAGTCATCATCATCAATTAAAGCCTCCCCAAATAGATTTCTCCATTCTCTAGCAATATATATCCCATTTGTTTTCTCTGACACAATACTAAATTCAATATACTAACCTCAAAAAGTGTCTTCTGGTGCTCTGAATCTTGGACTGTGACTTCCTTTTCAAGATTGCTAAGGTTCCAATCAATGTTTGATCAAATATGAGGGGATTAGAATAAGAGTTTCAGCAACAGTACTATGTTACTAAATTTTGTTGATCCGACCGAGAAAATTTCGCGGTGCGACCCATGTTTCGTGATTTTCAATGGGGTCTGCGGTGGTAGCATAGGGATTGAGCTAATAGGCCCATGGACCTTTATGTTTTTTGAGTCTAGGACTTATTTGCATGCACATATTATATAAGTGCATTTAGTGAGTTATTTTGTGTATCCAAAAAATATTCATTCTCCACATTATACTCTTCTCCTTTTATTATAGTGAAACATCCTCTGCCTCTGCCCGTGATTTTTCCCGCAAGAATTCCCACGTAAATCTGTGTGTACTTATTTTTTTTTCTGCTTATGATTTGTTTTATTTCTGACTGATTCTTAACAAAAGCATCAACTTCAGGGAATAGGGGAGTTGACAGTCGTTGTGCTGACTTTTCCGCATCTGGCAGTGCTCGCAAATTCTCATTTGCTAGAGCATTATTTGTAATACCATTTTCATGCCTTTTCACTGAATTTGATTCTTGTTCTTGATAAGAAGGTATTATCTCATTCACCAAGTTACCAAACAAGCCAGAAAAGGAGAAAGCCTTCTGCATTTAGTAACTAGAGCACATTACTACCTGTTAACTACCAAATTTCTAAAGGTTAAGTTGGGATAATCAGAGGAAGGAATTGTTAGAGAATATGAAACAGGATAGCCTTTTATTAGATGGGGTTATGCATAGAGCTCAGACTTTCTATTATTCTCTGTATCAGATTGATATAGTGAAAAAAAAGGTCAACATAGGAAAACACTTAAGAATTATCATTTGATCACATAACTTGCATACCACAATGTGTGTTTAGATGTTTCTTCACTTTACTAGAACAACCTTGACAATGAAGTGACACCCTCAGAATAATGTTGGGTTCAAAGTGTGTATGAAAAATTGAAAATTGAAAATGGAAAATGGTGGAGGGAAGGAGACACCCAATTTAGAAAGTGTACTCTAAATTAGAAAGTTCATTAATTCTCCCACATTGGTGGGAGAAGGGAACTTTGGAGTATTTATAATAAGAGCACTTACTCCACATGGTAAGTGAGGCAAGAAATAAGAGATTGTCTTGCGTTGTTGTCGCCCACTCAACTTTGGATTTGGCCATTTTATCTTGGAGGAAGAATTCCACAACCAATGGTACAGTGATGAGAATTATTTCCTTAAGGAAACTCCGTGAATTCGGACGATTTGACTTTATTCATTTTTGTTTTATATACTTTCTGAAAGAATAAAATACATGGTACAGTGATGAGAATTATTTCCTTAAGGAAACTCCGTGAATTCGGACGACTTGACTTTGTTCATTTTTGTTTTATATACTTTCTGAAAGAATAAAATACACTTCTTGGAAAGGTCATTTTGATCTTGTATTTAGAGTATTTGATGTACTTCATTGTGTTCTTGTTTATACTTGAACTCTAATTGAAGTTATTATTCTGCATATACAGATTCTGTGTACCCGAAGTACAAAAGAAAAATAACAAATAATCAATGTAAATAAATGAATATATGCCATCATTATAAATACTATAAATGTTTTTCTCAATTAGTAAGTATAAAATTCTTTTACCATCACATTTTTTTAAAAAATAAAATTATAATCTGGAAAGAGTTATCAGATAAGGGTAGTAGAGGAACAATTTTGAAACCACTTTCTTGATCTCTCTTAGAAATTGTCAAAACAGAAATTTTGCATGTTCTAACCTAATGCTACATATGTCGATAAATTTTGCATGTTCTTCCAGTGATATTTTACTCCACGGTACGACAATTGACGTTGAATCACAACTCAAGCACACTGCAGTTGATATTTCAGGCTGGCACATAAATCGTTTCATTTTGTGCACCCTCCTAATTTCTTGTAATTTATTTTCCTTAGCTTTCTTTCTGTATGAAATATGTATTTTTTGCAGGGACAAAGATATTTGATATTATATAAAAGATGAGCAAAATGAAATGAAAAGAAATAAGTAATTAGAAGTAACTAATTTTAAAAAAAAAACTAAAGATATCGGAATACAAACTCAAGAGCTTTATTGTTTTTGTTAACCTAGGAAAAACAGAACTACATTATTCTAAAAATGCTATAGTAACAACCATTTTCGATGCTCTTAACTATGATATATAATTCCAACTAATCAAGTATGGCAGCATGATTACTTCAGAATAGCTCAAAGAATAATCAATTGTTAGAACTCAACAATGAACCAGAATAGAACAACGGTACCTGATGGATGTTGTCAGAGCCAAATCCGACAGAGTTAGTGTATTTTTGGTTAAGTTGTGCGGATTATGTGATAGCCTTCTGAATGATTTCTTCGTATACTATGTTAGATGTAGAATGATCATTATGGTTGGTTGGTGTAGATGGCCGAATGAGTAATTTGACACAATCTGAACTTTTTGCTTTGAATAAGGCAACATAAAGCCGACCATGTGAAAATAAAGGTTCTAGTAGATAAATTCCAACAAAATCTAAAGTTTGATCTTATGCTTTATTTATAATCATAGCAAAACACAATCTAACGAGAAATTGTGTTCTTTTAAATTGAACATGCATCTTTTCGTCTTATGATGATAATAATGGTATTCTTGGAATAAACACGTGTATTTTTAAAATCTCTTGTTGCTATTTTAACACTAATAACATGATTTTTAAAATCACATCAAGTCAATCGCGTGCCATTACATAAACCTTCACATGAATTTAATTTCGTAATAATATAATTGAACAATTCTCTTTTAAGCATAATATATAAGAGGGCAAACCTGGAGGATTTAGAGTGTGTAGCAAATCTTCAAATTGTATTTGATTGTTAAATTCAAGAGCTTCATCCGTGGCAACAAACATTTTTCCTTTTCTTGTGAATCGTCTGACAAGCATGTTATTTATTTCATCAATAAAATCATTTTTGGTTGTTAAGATCACACGAAAATCTATAGAAGATGAATTAGAACATAATGAATCTAAATTTGAGTATGTCATGCGAACAATTTGTCTAAAGATTCTTTTTTGATTGTGTGAGAGATAATGAAAGAGTTAGGTATTTCAATTTTGTTTGTAAATTGACTGGTTTTTGACCATTTCCAACTCTTAGAAGATAATTACAAAATGCAGGATCCGTTTGTGCTCTCATATTCTCAAATAATTATAGTTTTTCAAGTTTATTCCAAATGGTTGAATATAACAAGCTTTCGTTAATGAAATCTTCTATTTTTTCATATCGCACAATAGGGAGAGTTTGTCTGAAGTCACCTCCTGAAATCACAATTTCTCCATCAAATAACGTGTTTGTATCCATCAAATCTTGTATAACAAATCAAAAACTTCTAACATTTTTCTTTTAGCCATAGACACTTCATCCCAGACAATTAATTTGCATCTCTAATTAACTTGCAAGTGAGCTTTCTTTACTAATGTTACAACTCTTATTTCATCAAGGTCGATAGGAATTTTAAAACGGAAATACGCAATGCGTCCACCTGGGAGAATAGAAGCAGCAACACCAAAGGTAGCTGTTGCTAAAGCTATATATCCCATAGATCATATGGTTGCTAATAAGGTACGGTACAAAAATATTTTTTCCATACCTCCTGGACTATCTATAAAAAAACACCTGCTTTGTTTGAAAATATTCTATCTATAATGACGTTATAGTCAATCATTTGATTTTTGTTTAATCTCTTATGTAAGAGTACATCATCGTCATTAACAGTAATGGATCTTTCATATTGAGCATCTTTTGCTTCTCTTGTTGCTGCAGAAGATAAGATAGTTTATGAAATGAGTTCATATTCATTAACACCATGGCCCATAGAATGTAAAATGTCGTTGATATGGTTTAAATCTTGATACTGAATGTGTTTTTTATCAGTAGTTCGTAACACTTTATAATTTTCGACCATTGAATCTTCAAATTGTTCCCATAATTTTCTTGGGTTGGAAGGGGAACAATATACCAATAATGTAGCAAATAAATGTCTCAAACTAAGCAGGATCTGATAAGTTGCAGCTTCAGACATACATTCAATGAAATTATTATAACAATGTAACAATCCTTTTTTCTCCTCAGATTCTCTGAAAGTACTACAACACTCTCCATCAACAGTTAGAAGATCATTTTATGATGTTGGTCCTCATACATGTGGTAGTAGTAATCTAAGATAATATTTTCCTTGTTCTGGTGGATGACATAAAACAATGTGTCCAACGACATAATATTTTTTTTCGATGCCCAAAATTTATCAGTAGATGACCACGGAGATGGGCATATGTGAGATGTATTGAACCCGAGACTTGGAGCGTGCAAGTGAAGTGCAAAGGAGGACCTAAATAGTCTCCAAAACAGTCCACAAACTACACTCCAAGGGCACCTAAAGTGAAGCCTTTGACTGGGAGGTCTTTTGGATATTTCACACAATTTTTGTAACCTACTATAAATAGAATATGTTAGATCATTTACTACTTAGACTTTGATGATATTTGTAAGTTGTATAACACTTTGAAAGACAAGTTCTCTCTTCTCTTTAGGAGGCAACCCGAAATTAGGGTGATACTAGTGTGGAATCAGTAGTGTTGCATTCATGGCTTGAGACGTTAGTGTTTAGAGGACGTAAATTCCCTCTTGTATCAACGTAGGAGTTAGGTTAACCGTTGCGTGTAGTGTTAAGGGTCCAATAGTATCACATGTTCTTGGGTTCTTAAGATTATACAAATCAAGGTCTAACTATCTATCCTTTGTTCATTTTATTCTTGTAATCATTTGTACTAGTTTGTTCTTGATTCAAGGGAAGCCATGAGTTATTGTTACAATATTGTTGTGATCTTCTTCTTGTTGTGTAACTTAATTTGGTCGTTGGCTGCCTTGGTGTGTTAAACACCTTGTAATCTTTCATTGTTGCTCTTATTTGTTGAATTCGAGAGTTGTCTCCAAAAAGGTCCTCGGATCCTTAGGATTAGTGGACTGATTTGGAGTGTGTTTTGTTACTTTCTTATTTGTCTTGTATCACCACTTAAATTAAGCTCTATAGCATATTTGCTAGTTTTATTCATATAGAAGAACTATGTTGACATTATTTTTTTGATCATAGGATTATTTACAATTGTATCTATATCTTTATTGATTTTATAAGAAATAAATTGTTGATTTTCAAGATGTAGTTGAAGGCGATAAACACTAGGAGACATTTTACTTATAGCAAAACCAAAGAGACGCCATACAACCTCTGGAGGGAAAACCCATCTAGCAGACCGATATTCCTTCCTGTTACATTTATAGGAGGACCAAGAGATATGCGTCGCCGATAAATGGATGCTATCATATTAGTTCAATATTTTGAAAAACCTGATTTATTCATAACAATCCAAAGCTTTGCCATTCAAGTTTCGACTGAATAGGCGCATTAGTAACGCCTCATTTCTTCCTACCCCGATCATTTGATCGTAATACCTTCTTAAATGAGCCATAAGGTTTCCGATACCATTGAATGTTTTGAATTTAAGGACCTTGTATCCTTCTGGTAGATCTACTCCAGGGTGAACACATAGATCATCGTACCCCAAAGGATCATTATCACCTGTACCGTGAGATTCCTTAATCCTCATGATCTATTCATTCATGGCGAGCAACTTCTTTTCATGCTCAGTCTTCTACTCCTTTTCCTTTTCCTCGTAATGGTCTCTCTCGAAATAGGGAAAGAAATTATAGATGTCAGAAAATGTAATGACACAAGAAGAATTTAAAAGAGTAGCTTTATTTTGAGGATGAGAGAAGGTTGGGTGGTAGTGGGGAGAACTTTTTGAAAATTGAGAATATCTGGTGGAGTTTGAGAGTAGTTTGGTGGAATCTGAGAGAGATTTTGTGGATTTGGAAATGAATTTTGTGAATTTGGAGATGGATTTTGTAAATTTGGGAGCAGATTTTGTGGGTTTGGATGAATTTTGTGAATTTGAAGATGAATTTTGTGGTTTTAGAGATAGATTTTATGGATTTAGGGATGGATTTTATGGGTATATGTAAAGTAGAATAACTTAAAGGCAGATGTGTTAGATCCTATATATGGTAAACAATACAAGATACTTGACAAGAAATAACCACATAGAGTTGTTTTCCTCATAGGCAAACTGATCCACGAGAGTATAGTGGATAAATTTATCTTTGATTCAAACAAACGCACATAAACACATAAGATGCTATCGCATTAGTTCAATATTTTGGAAAACCTAACAGTTCTTAGAGAGAGAACGACCCTCCTCTCTCTAAAATCCCCAATATTGTCATCAACTGCTTCACCTTGCGATCCAAATCCACCAGCACCGTTACCTGCTCTGGATCCACTAGACCTAACCCCAGGCGCCATGGAGGAGGGCCCCTCAAAGAAACCATCCTATAAAAAAGTAGCTGAAGCGCACTCCGGTCTCAACATTAGAAATGTTGAAGTCCCTCTAAACTTCAAAAACTTGGGAAAATCGATTGTTGACCCCAACGGAGATGCTATTCAACTCTCTGAAGAAGACAAGCGCAGGCTTTACAACCCGTGGAAAAAATCTATTATCTTGAAAGGTGTCATAAAGAGACTGAACCACCAATATCTCCGTTAAAAATTGACGGATCTATGGAAATTTCAAGAAAGTGTTATCCTTATAAACCTAGGTGAGGGTTATTACACGATAAAATTGGCGCTTGAAGAGAGCCAAAAGAAGATCCTACTGGAAGGCCCATGGTTCGACGCAGGCACGCACATCTCTGTAAGGGTGTGGGAGCCAAACTTTGTGCCTTGCCAATAAAAAATTGCTTCCACAGCAATTTGGGTCAGGTTACTATCGTTACCAATAGAATTTTATGACAATACTATCCTTTAAAAAATTGGAAAAAAAAAATTGGTTGTCTGCTGAAAATAGATGTGTGTACTTCTTCTTCCCTTAGAGGACGCTACGCTCGTATCTGCGTACAAGTCGAATGGAGAAACCTGTTCGCACATCCGTACTAATTGGACATCACGACCAATTGACCTGCTACGAAGGAGAAGGTATCTTGTGCACAAATTGTGGTCGTCTGGGTCATACGATTAGAGCATGCCCATACATACAACACATTAGAGAAAACACAGGCAACACGGAGTCTACCCCTCCCCAACAGGTAGCATCAAAATGGCGGACCGTTATGTTTACCAAAAAAGGTACTAAGGCATCGAAAAAGGGGAAGACCTCAGCACCAGGTATGAATCATCTCAATAAGCCTAATGTCAAGACGAAAACTTTCGACCGCAAATCAGGTAAGTTTCTTGAAAAACCCCATCGGAATCCGCATCCTCCGACAGTCGCCGATATGCCTAGTGGTTCGGGTAAGGATAATAGTACCCCGAATTTGGACCACCTCAATTTGGACAGGTCCAACTCGGTAAGAAATGGGAAAAGCCCATCTCTCCAACTTCCAAAAGAGGACCAATTTCTAGCTCCCAGGGCCCAAACTCCCAACTAGGAAATACCAGTTGGGCCCAACAAAAAGGTGCAAAGCCTTTGAGTATGAATAATCGCCCAGATAAGGCCCCAAATAGTTTCTTTAATGGTCAACCTTCTTCTTATAAAAATAGTAAGCCCAATACGGGATCCACCAACAAATTTAAAGCCCTCAATCACGTTGACACCCTGATCCCTCAGAGTGATGTGACTATCCCCGATCAAATTAACCAGCCAAATAGTCTCTTCGAGCAGACTGACGCCTCTGGAAATCCCTCCAGCTCCCCTTCTCACCATCATCATCCTATACATCTTGAAAGGATGATATTTTCACTAAGACTTTCCATAAATATCCCCTCTCTCCTACTCCACCTTCTCAAGCTATCTCCTCATAAAATGCACTCCTCAGAACCCTCTCACATGAACCACCTCCCTATAGCTCTAATCTCAGCACCATTACCTCTGGACCATACACCAACCTCTTGGTTGGAAATGGGACTACAGAATATGTGATCACCTTTCAAGGGACAATAGAGGGGAGACGGGTACAAGTAATAATCCAAAACTCAGAGTATCTCGCATTGTTGGTCAGTGAATCCCTGAACAAAAGTCTAGAAAGCTATGTCAACAACCTCTGGATGACCACCTTACTGGCAGATGCCAACCAACACCCAATAGAGAGCCTGTCAACAAAGACACTCTCAGCCATCTTGAACCAAGTCTCACAGACTCTTCCTTTTTTCCCGCCACCAAATCCTCTCCTGCTCCAGAATGGTCTCTCTATGCTTTCACTGGAAACTTCACCTTCTCAAGTGGAAGTCCATCAGGACATTACCACTCCAGAGATATGGGAAAGAGGAAAAACCCTAAAAATGTTAAAAGCAAACAATCAAGAAATGAAAGCTATTCTAGCAACCATGAAAACTCCCATAACAGAAGCAACCACTCTAAACAAATAGATAGGGTTAAGATTTGCAAAATTAGTAACCGAGATGTGGGTAATCCTGATTCCATGGAACTTAACCAAGTTCACAATGAGCATCAAATACCCAAGTGTTCTGACAAGGGGAAACTTCCTGATATCTCTAAACCGTCTGAAAACAATGATCAGCATCAACTCACCACAGTCATACCTGGACCCTCAGGACAAAGGGAAATCATTGACTGCGAACTACTCTCCACCTCACAATAAAATAATGATGAACCTAATAATATAGAATGCTAGGCGCGCAAACAATGCCAAATTCAGGCACCATTGCAATGATATGTTACGCCTCCATAAACATATCATTCTAGATCTCCTTGAAACTAGAATGAGAGATCACCACCAGCTAACTCAAGACCTTGGCTATAACTGTATGATCTAATCTGCCGCCATTGGTATGTCCGGTGGGCTGGTACTTATGTGGAAAAAGGATATGTTCAACATCACGGACATATCTATCACTCCTTATGGTTACTTAGTATAATTTATGCCAGCCCTCATGTTAATACTAGGAAATCTCTCTAGGAGCAACTATCCCTTATGGCTAACACTATTGTAAATCAGCCTGATACCAACTGACTGGTAGGGGGAGACTTTAATGAAGTCCTTTCAGCCCAAGATAAACATGGGGTTAACCCCATAGCGACCAGTAGAGTCAACATATTCTGGAATTGTGTCAATCATTGTAGGCTAGTTGATTTAGGCTTGAAGGGAAGTAAATACACTTGGACGAATAAAAGATACCGTTACCATAATAATCTTATCCTTGAAAGACTTAATAGATGTCTAGCTAATATGCAATGGCTTCATCTCTTTTCAGAGTCTTCTGTAACTCATCTCCTAAGAACTCATTCCGACCACTGCCCTATGCTAGTCCAGCTGAATGCCAAACCACCTCCTAAGGAGAAACCTTTTAGAATGGAACCCATGTGGTGCTCTCAATCGGACTTCCCAAACTTGATAAATCGAGCCTTCCAGAATAGTGAGGATTTTACAAATTCCATTCACTCCTTTCAGTCAATTACTATTCCTTGGAATAGACATGTCTTTGGTAACATCCATTCTAAGAAGAAAAACCTATTAGGAAAACTAGCTGGGATACAACGAAGCCCTCACTATCCCACTAGTTCCTTCCTCCATAATCTCAAAGATTTTTTGACTACCCAGTATAAGGAAATCCTTAGATTAGAATGCAAATTCTAGAAGGTCAAATCTAGGGTTAATTGGCTAACTGAGGGAGATGCCAACACTAGTTTTTTCCATACTTCCACTCTTAATAGAAGAAGAAAAAACAATATCAATGCCCTCAAGGATGACCTGGATAACTGGAGGTACTCTCAGGGGGATATAGAAGACTCAATCATGTCTTTCTACAAAACCCTTTACACTACTGAGCACTCCACTTCCACAAGGAATTGTATCACTAACCCCTCTGCTACTGGTTCAATTCCTCAAACTTCTTGTGCTCTGTTAGACAGCCTTCCCACCATTTCTGAAATAAAGAAAGTTGTCTTCAGCTTCAAATCCACCAAAGCTCCAGGTCCGTATGGCCTTTACCCTCTCTTCTTTTACAAATTCTGGGACTCTACCCACACTCAGCTTATCTCTTTCTATAACAAAGTCTTCTCTGTGGGTATAATGGATAAAGAGGTTAACATAACTTACCTATGTCTTATCCCCAAGTGTCAAAATCTTATTACTCTTAAGAATTACAGACCTATTGGCCTCTGCAATACGTAGTACAAGATCATAACCAAAATCATTGTCAATAGAATCAAACCATTCTTGAGTAAAATCATTTCTCCAACTCAAGCAAGCTTTCTACCTAACCGAAGTGCTTCTGACAATGCCACCATCGTGCAGGAATTCGTGAATCACTTTTCTAAAATAAAGGGAGCTAAAGAAAATATGATTCTCAAAATTAACCTTGAAAAAGCTTTTAATAGGATAGAATGGTCTTTCATCAGACAAGTTCTTTCTTTCTTTAAATTCCCACCCTTTCTCTCCAAACTCATTATGTCTTGCATCTTCACTTTCTCTATCTCTGTCCTCATAAATGGGTCTAAAACCCCTTTCTTTTCTCCTTCTAGGGGAATTCGGTAAGAGGACCCCATATCCTCGTACATCTTCATCCTTTGCATGGAACTTCTCTCTAGGAGGATTAAATATGAGGTGGATACCCTTAACTAGACCCCTATTGCTATCAATAGAGAAGGACCCAAGTTGTCACATCTCTTCTTTGTTGATGACCTAACTCTTTTTACTAGAGAAGATATTTTTAACTGTCAAACTGGTAAAAGGACCCTTGACATCTTTAGCTTCTTATCAGGTCAAAGAGTTAATAGGACCAAATCTAAGATAATCTTCTCCAAAAATTACTCCAGTGATGTCACTAACAACATTTCCACTCTTTTGAACATCCCTACTATCAATAATTTTGGGAAATATCTAAGCTTTCCTATTTTCCACAGACCCCCCACTAATTCAGATTTTCAGTTTATCATTGACCAGATGAAAGCTAAACTCTCAGGTTGGAAAACCAATATGCTTAATCGGGATGGTAGAACCACCCTCACCAAAGCCACTCTTAATAGTATTCCTTACCATTTAATGCAATACATAGCCATTCCAGCTGAAGTCCATAAGCATATCGACAAAATCCAACAAAACTTTATTTGGGGCACCACAGATACCAAATGGAAAATGCACATGGTTAACTGGGAAAAGGTCACTAAACCAAGGCATCTTGGTGGCCTTGGCATCCAACAAGCTTATCCCTAAAATATTACTGCCCTGACAACTTTAGCTTGGAGGTGCACTTCAAATCCTCAGTCCCTTTGGGCTAGAATACTGACTAATAAATTTTCCAGATCTAGCAGAACCCCCAGAACCAATCCCAGGGTGTCTCCAGAACTTGGAGGAACATTATCAAAGGTCTTGATATCTATTCAAAGGCTTCTATGTGGATCATCCATTAGGGGGATAGAGTAAATTTTTGGATTGATAGATGGATCCCCAATAGCGTACCTCTAAGAAGTATTATTCAGGGTCCTCTACCTCAAAACATGTTGGACATAAAAATCTTTGACTTATGGAAAAATGGTTCCTGGGATTTATTTTCTCTACCCTTCCAACTACCTATAATTATTACCCACTCCATTCATCACACTTTATTTCCTGATACCTCGGACCCTACTGATTATCCTATTTGGACTATCACTGGCAAAGAAATTTTCACCACTAAAAGTGCATACAACCTCATCACTTCCATAACTCATCCTTCTCCCTGTCTTGGCCATTATAATTGGATTTGGTCCTTAAAGATCCCTAACAAAATAAAACACTTTCTTTGGCTCCTAAGTCACAATAGGATCCCTTGCAATTCAACTCTGAATCGAATGAGTGTACCCCTAGAACCCTATTGTAAATTCTATTCGGACCAAAATGAGGATATCCCTCATATCTTCTGGCACTGCACTAAAGCGAAGAAACTCTGGGATGTTTTGCTCTGAAAGATCAATTGTACTACCCTAAATATCACTAACCTTAACAGTGAGAATTTCCTAGAAACTGTTAGGAACTGGTCTGCTAACAACAAGGCGGATTAATACATCAGTTTTCAACCTCTAATTTCTTTTTGTTTGTGGAAAATTTGAAGATGCAGAAACAATAACCTGTTTAACAACTCTAATGCTTCCCCCTCTCTCAAGAATTCTTATGCTAATTGTGTCAAATACTCTTACCTTATGCCTTCACTCACTACCACCTACCAAGAAACCACTGTTCTTGTACGTTGGCTCCCGCCTTTAAACACCCCTTACAAGCTCAACACTGATAGAGTGTGCCTTTCAAACCCTGGTATAGGAGGCATAGGAGGTTGTATTAGAAATGCCAAGGGGAATTGGATTATTGTCTTCGATAAGGGGTTCCCCCATGCAACCAATAACCAAATAGAGCTTTCAGCACTCATTGAAGGACTTAAATTGGTGGAAAACCAGAATCTTTTCCCTATTGAAATCAATGAGGACCCAACAGAGATAATCCATAAGTTAAATACTGGAAACATACGTTATAACCCCATTCTTGAATCTTGCAGGTGCCTGCTAAGAAGGGTGGGACATTCACCAGTGACCCATATCTTTAGAGAGCAAATTATGTTGCAGACTGTCTGGCAAAAGAAGGAGCGACAATGAAGCTCTTTGGCACAATAATTTTTTTGGCAGTTCCTCCGGTGTATGCACAAAAACATGTGTGGGCAGACATTTTAGGAACTGAGTTTACTAGAAAAATCAATTGATATACTAATTATCAGAATACTGATACTCATATTTTTGTACCTGACTAAAAAGTCAACAGTGTGTAACAAACCTCTATTTTGGTTTATCTAATATATCGCCTTGTTACCAAAAAAAAATATTTTGAAAAACCTAATTTATTCATAACAATGATATGTAATCCATCTTGGTTAGAAATAAAAGAACACATGTTTCCTACTGATGAAGTACACAATAGACCTGAATTAGTTAGTAGAATATTTAGAGCAAAGATAGAAGAATTTAAAAATGATAAATTAAAAAGACAAATCTTTGAAAAAGTTGCAGGTTTTATGTACACTGTAGAATTTTAAAAACCTTGTCTTCCTCATGCTCATTTCCTTATTATACTTACTGATGAACATATGTTCGCTTGTTACACGACATATGATGCATGGTCCCTCTGGAAAGTTAAATCCAACAAATATTTGCATGAATAAGAAAGGTAATTACAAGTTTAAATATCCCAAAAAATTTGCCAATCAAACACCAAAAGGAAAAAATTCATATCCAATATATAGAAGTTGCAAAAATGGAGAGACGGTAAAAATAAGACGTCAATTTTTACACAATTCATGGGTTATTCAATATAATCTTTTTTTGCTATGCAAGTATAATTGTCATATGAATGTTGAAGTTTGTTCTGATATCAAGTTAGTTAAGTATATTTACAAATATATCTGTAAAGGTCATGACAAAATTGCATTTTATATAAACAATAGTAATACAAATATAGAAGTAGATGAAATAAAGGAATATCAATATGCTAGATGGGTTTCCCCTCCAGAGTCTTATAACGCCTCGAGATTCCATCCCGAGATGTCATACAATGCTTATGGACCCGAAGGACCACAAGCTAACCCTTTACTGATATCTGTACCTGTACACAGCATAATATCTAAAGTAAATGCGGAAACTGCCCATAAGGTTCAACACATCTATACATACTCAAAACTAAAAACTAAATACTAATACATCTGTTTAAAAAGCCTCTAAACTTTTTGAACTGTGGAGTTGATGGGACATGTCCCCAATAACTCCGTCAACTGAAAATATAAACAAAATCTGATGCAATAATAGTAAACTGAGATTCGTCCTCGAAAGAAGAGGACTCATTGCTACTGCTGCTGACTGGGACTGAACTGATGGGGATACTCTGGATCCTGTGCCCCAGTTGGAAGGGTGTCAGTACCGCGCCACCGGTAAAGACAACTTTATGTGACCCTCACCTATCAGGTACTCAAACAAGAATGGTTGAGCCCTCATCTAATAGGTCAAGCCACCTCATATAACCTCAACTAGCAGGTATGATATCTCAACCTACGCTAGCTATGAAGTTTGGGAGCACAAGGATTGCTTTTAAGAATCACACCCTCTACTAGTAGGTGAGTTCCCATCATTGAGCTCACTCGGTGCTGAATTCTACTCCCAACTGAAAGACACTGATCTGATTCTTAACTGAACTTAGACTAAGCTGAATCTGATATTGATCATGTTTCTCAAGAGATGTGACGGAGATAGGCTAAGATTACTTAGTTCCGTATCTGATGGAAAAAGGTATCAAATCATGGTATCTGGCTGACGATACAGAGCTTAAATAGATTATTCAAATCACTTCTGAGATTAGATTGAATCATTTGAATACTATTAGATCTGAGCTGATTTACAGGACTGGGGCTAGATTACTAGCGATACAGTGATTATAGAAATTTTTGAGATTACTGAGTTTTCTTATGTTCTGCACTTGTCTGAGGATACAGAGTTCTGTATTTCACTGAGTTTTGAGAATTGTGGCTCGACTGAAATTATCGTGAAACTGACACGGGCTCTAGACAACAGCTCTATTGTTGGGTATAAATGCCCCCAAGACTCGATAACATAAAAGTAAAACATAATCATTCTTAAGTCATCACGATCATCCATTCATCATCACAATCATTCATTCATCAACACAAGCATTCATTCATCATCGTAATCATTCATGCATCATCACAATTATTAAAGCATCTCTCCAAGTAATTAGATATCATAACATACTTTTCCCCTCAAAATCCTTAAGGCATCGCATCAAACATTTAGGAAACATAGACCTCTATTCATCATCACAATCACCAAAGGGTCACTTCCAACATTTAAGGATCATCAACATCGGTTCATCAGTATATACTAGCCTAGGGAAAACATGTTATTAGATTATACCCCATTCAACGAGGTCTTACTTCAAGTGTTTCATACCTACATCAGTCTTGACATGTATTTGGATATCACATCGCTTGTGAAACTTCATACTATCATATCATAACTTACTTGCTAATCACTTGGCATGTATTAAAAACTTAGCATATAGCAAAGAGCACATAATTGGGGAATTTACTACTATCACATCTTCACTTGTTCAGAAAGGTCCTTCAATAAACACTAGACATGCATAGGTTCACACTTATTTGGGGATTTCCTACTATTATGGAATAATTCATTTACTTGGGCATTTGATGGCACTCGTAGTTCTCAAAGTCTTATACATGGAGGGGAGTGCATATAACAACATGCCATACGTCTACCGACCTAGGTTAATTAATATTTCATCAACAACCATAACGCATAACAATATCTTAGAAGTCATTATTTTCATAAGGGTGTAGCATGCATTTGTTATTAGATCACAATTTAACTACAATGCTTGGTTTCTAGTCTCTTAGATATTCTATTGAAAACCTCACATGCACAACTTAGGCATAGGTATAATAACCCAACTACTCATCATGAACCAAATTTACATGTTTCCAACTCATATATTATCATAGATTCATACAAACCACATAAATATCCCATATTGGGGATCATTTAACATCAACAACAAGTACATAATTCATTTACCACACAAATACCACATACTAAGGACAAGACTTGATTCTTGTAGACAAACATAAATCACAACTCATTCATAGCAAGAACATCAATTTCAACTTACAAGAATCATTAAAAATTCATAAACATAAATCTTGGAGATTTAGAAAAGAGCAATTGAGCTTCTTGGATGAAAGGGACCCAAGAATCAATATCTACATACCGTGGGAAAACTTTTTTTTTGAAGGTTCTTGGAGAGATTCTTGATTTCTCTACCTCTCTTGATTATTCTTGATTTTTCTTGAAGAAGAAATAAGGGTTTTGATCTTGTAAATAAACCCTAATTTGATGTTTTGGATGAAGGAGAAGTTACAAGCTTTGATTTGGGGTGATTGGGTATTAAATAGGGTGAAAATGACCCAAAAATCCCTTTAAAAGGGTGCTTCAACGCCTTCTCGGACAATTCTGACGGTCAGAGTGACGGACTATCACTCTGGTGACTAATCGTTACTCACACCATCACTTTTGGTCCATAAAAGGCCCTTAATGCTTCATTTTTGACGGCCAAAGTGGCATCCCATCACTAACTTGATGGTCCGTCAGTTTGTCCGTCACTCTTGGACAGCTCAGACAGCTCTCAGTAAAACGGCAATAACTTCTTACTCCGATATTGAATTTTGGAAAAATTGGTATTGTTGAAAAGATAATTCAATTATATATCTATTAGTATGTCATGAAATCAAAAATTCTTTGTAGAACGGGTGATATGATCGTTTGAAGTTGACTATGGCAATGTCCTTCTCAAGAATTCAATCGGTAAGGGATGTTTTGATTCACCTAATAGCTAGGACGTATTTAAGGCCTTAATACACATCAAACTTGATCATAAAACTACCAAATCACTAAAATTTATTTCTCATGAGCTTGAATCATGGTTCTACTATCGATTGAGATTCTCGAGGTATTACAAGTGTGCTTGGCGTTTATTTAGTTTTCCTATTAGTGAAATGATTCCTGCCGTGTATCACCTTCAGTTACATTTAGAAGGACAACAATTTATCTCTTTTAAAAGTACTGAAAATATAGAAAGAATATTAGCAAATTCAATGATCAGAAAAATAATGTTGACTGAATTTTCTGTCATGAATAAAACAAACAAAGATGCTAAACAACTTCAATTACTACATAAAGAATTTCTCCATTACTTTGTATGGTCAACAACATACAAAATGTGTATACATCAAAAAAAAGGTACCGTTATTGATCGTGTTGTAACTTGTCATCCAACAGAAGGAGAAAGATATTATCTTAGATTACTATTAATGAATGTAAGAGGTCCAAAATCATATGAAGATCTACTTATTGTTGATGGAAGACATTGTGATACATTCAGAGAAGCAGCAAAAAAAAAAAGAAAATTATTATATTCTGATAACAGTTTGATTGAATGTATGTCTGAAGCCATAAATTATCAAATGTCATATAGTTTAATACGTTTGTTTGCAATATTATTATTGTATTGCAACCCTGATAATCCACCAGATCTTTGAAAAAAATTGAATATGCATTGTCTGAGGATTTTAAGATTTTGCCTAATATGAATGAAAAAGAAATACGTTACTTGAGTTTGAGTCATATTAATGACAATTTAAATTTGATGGGCCATGATATTAATGAATATAAACTTGTGCCTGAAAGAATTACATTATCACCATCTATTAGAGAGGCAAAAGATTGTCATTTTGAAAGACATACTATTGTTAGAGAAAAAAGATTTGTTGTTGGAGCCCAAGTTGAACATGGAACAACGAAAAGCATATGATACAATTCTAAATAGGATACTTTCTAATCAATCAAGTGCATTTTTCATAGATAGACCTGGTGGAACTGGAAAAATATTTTTATATTATATTTTACTAGCTGTTGTACGATCAAAAGATTTTGTCGCTTTAGCAACAACAACTTCTGGTGTAGCGGCTTCTATCATTCCTGGAGGACGAACCGCTCACTCCCATTTTAAAATTTCTATTGAAATTGACTAACAATTCTCCTGTAATATCAGCAAACAAAGTTCACCAGCAGTTTTAATACACGATGCCAGATTAATTGTATGGGATAAAGTAACCATGGCAAAAAAAAATGATAGAAGCTTTCAATCTTCTCCTGAAAGACTTGATGAATACAAATGCATCATTTGGTGAAAAAGTTATTATTTTTGGTAGTTATTTTAGACAAACACTCCCAGTTGTTCAAAGTGAAAAAAAAAAAGATTTTATTCAAGAACTTTTTAAGTTCAAAAATTTGGGATCAACTTGAAAAACTAAAATTATCAAAAAACATGCAAGCGAAAACAAATCCTATATTTTGTGAATATTGAATGAGAATAGGAAATGGAAAAGGAAAAACTAACAATTGCAATAAAATTGAAATTCCTAATTGTTTCGTTATTCCTTTCATTTTTGAAAACGAATCATTAAATTACTTGTTCCGAATAGTTTATCCAGATCTATATAGATGCTTTTCTGATATACCTTCTATAACTTCAAGAGTGATTCTAACAACAAAAAATTACTTTGTTGATGAAATAAACTATATGCTCAAAGCTGCATTTCCTGGAGATCCTACAATATATGTCTCCTTAGATCAAACAACGGAAGAAAATGACCAAAGTGATTATTAAAGATTTAAGAGATGAATAAGGAGTGGAGTATTAGACTTGTATATCATTCAAAAGTTACAGCGATATAAATACAAGTAAATGAAAGACTAACTAAGGTAACTAGATATCTAAATCCCTAGAAATTAGTTAGAGTATTTTATACATTTAATAGAGCACAACTAAGGGAGAGAAATCTGCACAATATTTACACAATCAATCATGTCCCAATACACCCCAACAAGTTGAAGGTGGCATCAAAATATTTAACTTGGACAAATGCTTATGAAACAACAGACGAGGCAAAGGTTTTGTAAGCGTCTCCACGAGCTGATCAACAACATGTAAATGCTGAATGAGCACTTGTTTTTGCAACACTTGATCTCTAACAAAGTGAAAATCAAATTTAATGTGTTTCATCCTACTGTGTTACCGAATTTTGACAAAGATAGTTAGCACCATCAAGTAGTTGCACATGTAGTTCTACAAGAAGTTTTAAAATCCAATTGACCTCAGCAAGAGAAGAAGCTACTACACTATACTCTACTTTAGTGGAGGAATGCGCAATAATGCGTTGCTTCTTGGATGACCAACTAATAGGATTTGCACCAAGTTACAGGATATATCCAGAAGTAGAGTTCCTGCCATTAATGTCATTTTCCCAATCGGTAGCTGAATACATAAACAACCCAGGATGTGTCTTGCTCGTTATCTGTAAGCCATGATTTTTGGTGTACTAGAGGTATCTCAAGAGTCACTTAACAAAGGACTAGTGCATAGTAGCATGCATGAATTAAGATAATTTTTTAACTGCAAAACTTATATCTGGTCTGGTGAATGACAGCTATTGAAGTTTACCAGGTACTTGATGATACAAAGTAGCATCCGCCGGAGGTGTGTCATCCTTTAAGGATAGTGAGGCGGTGGAGCTCATAGGAGTTGTAACAGGCTTACATTCAGACATTTTATGAGAAGAAAGAATATCTGAGACATCATTAGCCTGAGAAAGGATGATCCCTTCTTTAGTGCGGGGAACTTCAATACGAAAAAGTAGTGGAGATGTCTGAGGCCTTTGAGTGAGAATTTTACTGAAAGAACCTGGATAGTTTTCTTGATAACCTCAGAGTTTGATCGAGTGATAATTATGTCATCAACATATATAATAATGTATACCAATGCTTCATTTTGATGACGAATAAATAGATAAGAGTTAGAGTTAGACTTTTGAAAGTCAATTTGAAGCAAGAGTTGCTTTAACTCAGAGTACCAGGCTCGAGGGGCCTACTTAAGTCCATAAATTGCTTTATTTAATTTGAACACATAATGAGGAAAATCAGGATGAGCATACCAATGAGGTTAACGCATATAAGCATCTTCTTCAAGGTATCCTTGAAAAAATACGTTATTAACATCCAGTTGGTACAAATGCCAATTGTGCTGAACTGCAAGCGACAAAATAAGTCTACTAGTAATATGTTTTACCACTGTACTGAATGGGAGTGATAATCCACACCCGGTCATTGTGTAAATCCCTTTGCAACTATCCGAGCTTTATACCTGTCAACACTTCCATATGATTTGATTTTGATACGATAGAGCCTTCTACAATCAACAACATTTTGAGAAGAGGATGGTGGTAAAAGCTTCTATGTCTTGTTGTTCATCAATGCTTCAAACTCAAGTTTCATCACTTCTCTCCAGTGTACACTCTTTTAGGCTTGGTTATAAGTGATGGGAAGAGGTTCAGTTAATGCAACTGCAAGATAATCAAAAGCTTGCTTAGGTTTGATAATATTGTTTTGTGAATGAGTAACAGGTCAGTGAATGGGTGGTTTTTGGGTATGTGCGGAAACTGTGGTGGAGGAATGGTGATGATTGTGAAATGGACTAGACGGAGAGGGATCTGGAGTTCGTGTAGATAAAGGGGTTGTCGGGGTATGTTGATTTTGGCATTGATACTGGATTAGTGGTTGTGTGGTAGGTGGGACAACAATAGGCTGTGTGGAGCAATATGAGCCGACGGCAGGAGTTGGTGTTGCTTCCAAAGATGGACCCGAAGATGAACCTGTAGAAGGAGTCGCCAGAAATTCTGGAGCAATCTTGATTGGCTAGAGATTCTCATAATACACTAGAGGCATAGACTTGACACTAAGGTCATTTGACTCTTTGTACAAGATATCCCACTCTAACTTTAAAATTCTTTTGTCTTTCAAAGATGAAAATATGTCAGAAAAAGGAAATTTATTTTCACAAAAAATAACATCTCATGAAATATATATCCTTTGTGAAATAGGATCATAACACTGATGGTTGTGATGGGTATTAGAATAGCCTAAGTAAACATATGAGGTGGACTTGGGTTCTAGTTTGTGTTTGGCATTTGGTTTAAGCCATAGATAACATAGGCAACCAAAAGTACGAATGGATTGATAATTTGGAATTTCTCCAAATAATCATTGGTATGGACAATAATAATGAAGTGTGCAAGTGGGCAGCCTGCTAATCAAGAATGTGGCTTGTTGACAGGCAAATGACCAAAATACTAGAGGCATGGATGTTTGGTGTAAAATAGTTTTTGTTGTTTCAATGATGTGCCGATGTCTACATTTAGTCATAGCTACCCGTTATGGTGCGTATGGTGGTGATACAAGGTGCTCAATGCCATTGGTGTGAAGAAATGACTTAAGACCTTCAAACTCACCACCACCATCACTGTAAGCTAAGGGTATTTTTGTATGAAAATAATTTTCAACAAGGGGTTTAAATTTAGAGAAAACTGTTTTGACCTCACTTTTATTTTTAAGTGAGTACAACTAAAGGTATTTTGTAAATTGATCAACAAAAATTAAATAATATAATTTTTTGTCAATTGACAAAACAGGTGATGAGCCCCATACATCACTGAAAATAATTTGTAAGGGCTTTTTGCTCACTAGAGTATTCTCAGAAAAAAAGTTCCGATGTCTTTTATTAAAAGAGCAGGAATTATAATGATCAAATATTTCAGAATTTGAAATTGGAATTGAAAACTTTTGTGAGAGTGTTTTAAGAACTCTTTAATTTGGGTGTCCTAATTTTCTATGCCAAGATTGTTGAGATTCTGCCATACAGGATTGGTAGCTCATATTGCATTGGGATCCTCCAACAAGCCACTCATAAAGTCCTTCTTTATTCTGGCCTCGTGCCAATGGTGCCCCCATACTCATATCCTTCAGAAGAAAATCAAAAGGAAAAAATTCTATGAATGTCAGATTATCTGTTCAAAATTGAGACACAGATATAAGGTTACGTTTAATCTCTAGTACACGCAAAGTATTTGAAAGATGAAACTTTTTATTTGAACATGACCAGTGTGAGTTATAGGGATTTATTAGCATTGCCCATGATAATATCATCAGTACCAGTGTAGTCATCTGGGCGTTGAAGATTTGGAGAATCAACAGTCACATGATGTGATGCTCCTAAATCGACAACCTAAGGTATGGAAGCAAAGTTTGCTCTGGCTTCCAAGTGATTGTGGGAGCATGAACAACACACATTGATAGTATGCCCAGTGCGACCACATAACTAATAAACGACCATTGGATGCCAATTTGGTGATGTGGCTGGTGCTTTCGTTGGATGCCAATTTGGTGATGAGGTCTGTGCATTTTGCTAATTGGGTTGTTGTGGACTCCATGGTTGTCCTCTCTTATTATTGTGAGGTGTAAAGTTATTTGGTGATGGTTTTTGTGCCACTGCAGCTGTAATTGAGGCATGATTAGGCTTATTATGTTTGAGGAGAAATTCTTTGTTGAGAAGCTTGTTATATAGTTCCTCATATGAGATAAGTGTATCTCGCGCTTAGATAACCACTGAAATTGAATCATACTCAGGTCTTAGACCGCTGAGTATTTTGACCGCAAGTTCGTCATCTGGAATAGGAGTTTCAGCCGTTGCAAGTTCATCAGCAACATTTCTGATCTCGCATAAGTACTCTATCATACTGCGAGAGTTTTTTGTGCTTATAGCCAGAGAGTTTTGGAGACTAAAACCCTTGTATGTGATTTGTTAGCATACAGGTTATGCAGTGTATCCCACGCTTGCTTTGGCGTGGAAGTTTTGGCGATTGTAGAAGTGATTGTAGGATCAACAGATGCCATTAAGGCATTGTGTATCAATTGGTCTTGGCGAAACCAAAGTTTGTACTTGGGATTAGGTACCTCTTGGTTGTTGAGGGTTACCGTTTTTTATGGTGTTGTCAAGGTTCCATCGAAATAGCTGTAGAGATCATGACCAAACATGAGAGATTTGACCTACGCTTTCCAAATGACAAAGTTCATTAGACCACTAAGTTTTAGGGGAAGCTGGGAACTGGGGTTAAATTGCACCAGATGGCTGGTGTTATTAGCAAGGATAGTAGAATCACTTGGATTCACCATGGATGCCATAGAACCAAAAGAAAAACTTGAAAGAGATGAAAAGACTTGTTGGAGTTTAGAAAGGCTCGGATACCATTAAGGTTCGAGAGATGAAGAAGGAGCAGTATATTAGACTTGTATATCATTCAAAAGTTATAGCAATATAAATACAAGTAAAGGAATGGCTAACTAAGGTAACTAGATATCTAAATCCCTAGAAATTATCTAAAGTATTTTATACATTTAATAGAGCGCAATTAAGGGAGATAAATCTGTACAATATTTACACAATCAATTATGTCCCAATAGATATGAAGATTATTTGCATACAGTACATCCTGTTGGTTTACCTCCACATAAATTGATATTAAAAAAGAATTGTCCTGTTATGTTATTACGAAATTTGAATTCATGTGTAGGCTTATGTAATGGTACATGATTGATATGCGGTGACTTTCAAAAGCATGTTATTAGTGCTAATATAGAAAGTGGGGACTTCAAAAATACACATGTATTAATTCCAAAAATACCATTATTATCATCGGCAGATGAGAAACTACGTGTTCTTTAGAAAGGACACAACTTCCTTTACGATTATGTTTTGCTATGACCATAAATAAAGCTCAAGGCCAGACATTAGTTTTTGTTGGAATTTATTTACGTGAACCTATTTTTTCACATGGCCAACTCTACGTTGCCCTGTCGGGAGCAAAAAGTTCCAATTGTGTAAAGTTATTAATTCAACCACCTACAGCAGATAGTAACGATGATCATTCAACATACGATATAGTCTATGATGAAATCATTCAAAAAGCCTTTACATAAACAACTTTCTTCCATAGCTCTACATCGCATTAAAGGTGAGCAGAAAATATGCACTTTACATTTCACTGTTTCAGTCAAGTAGTGATACTTTCTATAAAAGTTATATTGTAAACCTCTGTCCTTCAAATGTGTAATGTTATGATTTAATTTGTTGGTGTTGTTGAGTAGGTTTGAAAAGCTTATCCATATATTGTCCTCCATCTCCGTGCTTTGATTTCTCTCCGCTCTCTTATGATTTATGTCTGCTTATTCTGCTTCTTCAGCTTCGTCGATTGAGTTCAGGTTTGCTCACTTATTTCGTATTTTTCGTTTCATTATGTATATGTATGATGCAAGAGCATTCCTCTGCACACTTGACTTCTTCTTAGGTTCTACTTCCTGGAAGTGCAAATGAAAAAACCCATAGCACTTTCCTCTTTGCTATTGGTTGCTTATTTAGTTTAAATCATTTATATTCATTTGTATTGATAAAATTGGTAAATATCTTTGTTATTGGTATGAGTTTTCGCTCTCCATACATGTACAAACACCTTGTTGAGAATAAAGAAAAAGTGTCAAGATAAGATACAAGTGTTTAGATATTTCTTTTGTTGTTTTATTAATTAGCTTTGTGTTTTTATTATTTAGCTTCTTGCACAAGATACATGTGTTTTTTATTATTTAGCTTCTTGCATAAGATACATGTATATATATATACATTGGTTCACACATAATAAAGATCATCAAGAAAATTTTCCAAAGTTGGTTCTAACTTTTCTACATGGTATAAAAGCAATAATTTTCAGATCAGATCTGATTCAACACTAATTTTCTCCTTTCTCAATCTCAAACATGGCGGAGCAAATAGCTACTGCTTCAATGACTACTACTGCTAGCACCCTCACCATAGATCCAAATCATCCTAATCACCTTCATGCTTCTGATAACCCTGGTATGACACTAGTAAATACACCCTTTGATGGCAAGGGATATCCGGATTGGAAGAGGTTAGTCCTAATTGCTCTGTCAACAAAGAACAAATTGGGATTCATCACAGGTTTCCACCCATGTCCAGCATCGGATTCAGCAGATTTTCAAGCATGGAACAGGTGTAATGACATGGTCACATTCTGAATCTTGAATTCACTTTCTAAGGACATAGCTGACAATGTAATTTATTCCAAAACTGTACAAGATCTTTGTGTTGGGTTCAAAATCGAGAGGACATCATGCGGAAGCTATTAGTTGCAAACCATGAGATGATAAATCTGATGACAAAGAAAAATAAAAACTAAAATCATATTATTAATATGGTTTTGTCAAACAACCTACATATTAAAACTAATATTGAAAAAAAACTTAAAACCTATTGGGAGAAAATCTCCCCCTAAACAAAACTCTTCAAACAACTACATTGTGGATTCTATTGTGTTATGGTATGAGAAGGGGTCTTCTATTTATAGATGTCCAAAACCTTTCTCCAAGAAAGAGGTTAACCAAATATGAAAAAGAATTATATTTTTTCTTTCAGAAAAAGTAAAAGTAATTTTGGTAACTTTTATTTTCGTTCTAAGAAAAAGTAAAACTTAAATATAGTAAGAAAATCAGGACAAAAACCCTAACACTTTGGACCAGCCTTGAGCACAGGTTTAGTCAGTCCAATGGTGCTAAGCTTTATCATCTGCAAAGGAGCTCAATAGCTTAAATCAAGGAACAAATAGCATAGCAGGATACTTCACTAGACTCAAAAAATTATGGGATGAACTAGATATTCTTAATTCTAATATTCAGTATAGTTGCGTGTGTATGTGTGAAGGTAAGCTCAAACTAAAGTAATCCTTAGAGGATGAGAGGTTGATACAGTTTCTCATGGGTCTTAATGATACCTATTCTCAAGCTAGAAGCAACATTCTCATGATCAACCTATTACCTAACATCAATCTTGCTTACTCTTTGATTCTGCAAGATGAGAACCAAAGGGAATCTTATTTCAACCCTGTGAGTTCTGCAGATTCATCCGCCTTCATGACAAAAAATATTAACAATCAGAACACAGCGAAATAGACATAAAATTTTATACCATCAGCTCCCCACAGATCTAGGAATTTTTATCCCAGATCTGTACCTCCTCAGGTTCAACAGCAGAAGTTCACCAAACAATTTTCAAATCTCAAAGAAAAAAAGAGAAAATACAACCCAAATGTCTCTTGTGATTATTGTGGAAAGCAAGGACATCTGGAAGTAGATTGTTACAGACTGATAGGATTTTTTGAGAATTTTCAGTTCACAAATGATGGGGGTTCTCAAAATCAGATAAGGGGGAATAATGCTATGATGAAAGATGCAGTGCAAAAACAAGCTATTGAATCTGAGATACCTTTCAGCAAGGAACAATATTCTCAATTTGTTTAGATGTTCAAACAGATGAAGATGGAGGAAGGTTCAAATTTAGGGATTGATATCAACGCTAATTCTGTAGCTGGTATAATTTTTAAGCATCTTGGTTCATGTTTTTCTGTCCTAAACTCTAGCACCTGGATCATAGATTCAGGTGCATCAGAACACATGTATTTCAATTCATCTTCCTTTGCTTCCATAACTTGTCTTCAATTCCATTAACTATCAATCTTCTTAATTGTCAAACCATTTTAGTTACTCATATAGGTACAGTAGCCATATTTTTTGATTTGATTCTAGAAAATGTGTTATATGTTCCTAGTTTTAATTATAATCTTACTTCTATTCACAAGTTGTGTAAACAGTTTTCTTGAACCTTGTATTTCACTCTGACAAACTGTGTGATGCAGGGCCCTTCCATGAGGAGGCCTCAAGTTTTTAGTGAAGCACAAGAAGGTCTTTATCTACTCAAGCCTAATTCCAAGGAGTCATTGTCTAGTTTTAGCAAGACTACTTGTAGGAAGATTGTTACTAATCCTAGTAGTTCTTCAGTTTCTGTTTCTAATAAATATAGTATTGTTTTCTCTCCCATTTGTACTAATGCAGCTTCTAATGTAAGACTTTGGCATATTAGATTGGGGCATTTGTCTTTTTCATCAATGAAGAATGTCAGTTTCCTTTCTTTTCCATCTACTTCTGAGTGTTTTTGTGATATCTGTCCTAAAGCTAGACAATCTAGACCTTCTTTCTACATTAGTCAAATTTCAACTTCTATATTTGACCTTATTCACGTTGATACGGGGGGACCCTACAAAGTAGATACTTATAATGGATATAGATATTTCCTTACTATAATGGATGATTACAGTAGAGGGACTTGGACTTATCTGTTGAGAACCAAAAGTAATGTTTTTTCTGTATTGCAATGTTTTCTGAATATGGTTGAGAGATAATTTAATGTTAAGGTGAAGACAATAAGGTTAGATAATGCCCTGGAGTTGGGAAAGTGCTTGATTGCAACTAATTATTTCAACTCTCAAGGGATTATACATCAAACATCCTGTGTGGCTACCCCTCAACAAAATAGAGTTGTTGAGAGGAAGCACAGGCACTTGCTTGAAACGGCAAGGGCTCTTTTATTTCAATCTCAGGTTCCCTTAAGATATTGGGGAGAGTGTATCCTCACTGCTACTTTTCTTATTAACAGGATGCCTTCAAGACTCCTTTATGGAAAAACTCCCTATCTAGATTGTTTGGTGAAACACCTAATTATAGTTCATTAAGGTGTTTTGGATGCTTGTGTTATGCTAGCACTTTGTCACATGGGAGAGGGAAGTTTGAACCAAGAGCACAAGCTTGTGTCTTTCTTGGTTATCCCATTAATCAAAAGGATTTTAAACTCTTAGAGTTGAATACACGTAAAATAATTGTCACTAGAGGTGTCCAGTTCTATGAGAATATTTTTTCCTTTACAAAGAATCCCATATCACCTCCACCTATCTTTTCTGTACCAGACTATGAATCTGTTTCTTTCACTAATGACACACTCCTTTTCAACACAAATTCTACAAACCATACTTTTTGACTTTCAGATACACTACAAGCTTCAGATTCTTCACATTCACAATCAACCCCACCTTCTCTACCAGAAAATATGACTACAACCAGTACACCACTTGTTAGGAGATCGGACAGAACTAATAAAGGTGTAAGTCCAGTCCATTTACAAGATTATTTCTGTAACAATATATTTTTTAGCCCAGTCATTGAGTCTTGTTTTATATCTTCTGTTGCACCTAATTCTATTTCTTTTGCTGGACTCTTTTTTTCAAATCAACTCATTCTTGAATCAGTGTCTACAATCAAAGAACCAACTAGTTATCACCAGGCATCTACTAATCCAGATTGGCGCAGTGCTATGGATGATGAACTAGCAGCTCTACAGTCCAACCACACTTGGGATGTGGTTCCACTTCCACTGGGAAGGAAGGCTTTACCTTGCAAATGGGTTTACAAGGTAAAGCATCATGCAGATGGATCACTTGAGAGGCTAAAATCTAGGCTGGTCATAAGGGGAGACATCCAAAAGGAAGGTGTAGATTTTAATGAAACCTTCTCCCTTGTAGTCAAAATGACTACAATCCGATGCATTTTGACTGTGGCTGCTATAAGGCATTGGGATATTTTTCAATTTAATGTTAAAAATGCTTTCTTGCAAGGAGATTTGCAAGAAGAAGTGTATATGAAGTTTTCACCTGGTTTGTCTTCTCCTGATCCTAATTTGGTGTGCAAACTCAACAAGTCGCTTTATGGTTTGAGACAAGCTTCTAGGCAATGGTATGCCAAACTTGCAGGTGCTCTTAATTTCAAAGGTTATAGTGCTTCTCTCAACGACTATTCCCTATTTTTCAAAAACATTGGTTCTTTGATATGTGGTTGTATACGTCGATCATATCCTCATTACAGGTAGTGACACCAAAGAGATCGAGTGTCTAAAATAGTTTCTTCATTCTGAATTCAAAATCAAAGACCTAGGACTTCTATATTACTTTCTGGGAATGACAATTTTAAGTGAAGATCATGGAATTATCATCAGTCAAAGAAAATATACCTTTGATTTGCTTCAAGAGTTTGACATTTCTCATTTGCTTCCTATATCATCTCCGATGGATCCTTCTTGTAAACTTTCTGAACACCTATGTCAGATCCTTCTATTTACAGGCATTTGATTGGCAAGCTAAGTTATTTAACTCATACCAGGCCAGATATATGCTATTCAGTATTAACATTAAGTCAATATATGCAAATTCCCTGCGATATACATTTCACAGCAGCTTTAAGGGTTCTGCGTTACTTAAAAGGACATTCTAGTCGAGGGATCTTCTTATCTGTCTCTCCATCTTTCTCCCTCAATGAATTTTGTGATGCGGATTGGGCGTCTTGCCTAGATTCTCGTTGATCGATCAGTGGGTTTTTCATCTCCATGGGAGGTTCTCCCATCTCTTGGAAATCCAAGAAGCAAGCATCTGTATCTCTTTCATCCGCTGAAGCGGAATATCGATCAATGAGACGATTAGTTGCGGAGCTCACTTGGTTAACTCGCTTGCTGTCTGATCTATCAGTTCCACCAACTTTGCCAATACCCATTCGTTCCGACAGTCAAGCAGCGATTCATATCGCTAGAAATCCGTATTCCACGAACGCACAAAAAATGTGGAGCTAGATTTTCATTTCGTCCGGCAACAATTTCTTTCCAGGCTCATTTCTCTTCACTATCTCCCTTCAAAAGATCAACTTGCCGAAATATTCACAAAATCCCTTTCTGGACCATCGCACCACCGTCTTCTTGCCAAGATGGGACTCACTTCGATCCCCTTCATCTTAAGGGGGATGTTGAGAATAAAGAAAAAGTGTCAAGACAAGATACAATTGTTTAGATATTTCTTTTGTTGTTTTATTAATTAGCTTTGTGTTTTTATTACTTAGCTTCTTGCACAAGATACATGTGTTTTTATTATTAGGCTTCTTTGCATAAGATACATGTATGTATATACATTGGTTCACACATAATAAAGATCATCAAGAAAATTTCACAAAGTTGGTTCTAACTTTTCTACAATACTGTGTGTAAATATTGCTAAATGAACTGTGGTTCACTTAATTTTGTTTGCTTGTCAACTTCATCGGATTAGTAAATCAGTGATTCCGAAGCTAATCTAGATAAGAAAATTGTATTAGATAAAATTGATTTCGTGATTTCGTTTAGCTTAATTGTTGATGTATTAGTATGCGATTGTGTTTTACTGTGTTATTGTATGATTGACGGATTTCAGTTTCCCTGTGATATTGGTTGCTTGTTTACTGAGTATTAGTTTGCTCTAGAACAGTTAAGGTCGTTTCTCATTTCTTTGTTCAGATTTGAGTTTGAATTCGGAAAATGAAAATGTATTCGTTTCTATCGATACTATTGGTATGAATTTTCACTCTCCCTGCATATAGAAATACCGATACCGTGTGTAATATTTCTAAATGAACAGTGGATCTCTTTTCTTTTCTTTTTTCCAGTTAGGGGTAATTTTGTTTACCTATCAACTTCATTGTATTAATCGACCAACTGATCATGAAGTACATCTAGCTAAGAATTGTGTTAGAAGAAGTTGATTTTGTGCTTTAGTTTCATCTTCTATTGAGTATTAGTTTGGTCCAGAACACTGAGGTCATTTCTATTTCCGTTTTGGATTTGAGATTAAATCTGAAAAATGAAAATATATTTGTTTCTATCGATAATATTGATATATATCTTAGTTATTTTATGCGTTATCTATTTGTTAAGGTGATTTTCTGGTGGTGTTAAATTTCTACTGGTTTATGATCATTTGGAATAGTCCCTTGTTTGTCTGATCCAAGGTTTTTCATACCTCACTCCTTTGTTGATTTCTGTTGATACACAGTAATTGTCAAATAGCTATTTCTAACTGTGTTCGTACTGAATTGTTTGGCGAGTATGCTGTGTTTACTTGAATTTCCTACATCATCTCCCTGTCCGTCAGTCTACCACTGTATTGTGTTTTTCAAACTGCCTTGTTATGTTTACTTGAGTAAAGCTAAGGGGTCTTTCGGGAACAGCCTCTCTATCGCCACGAGATAGGGGTAAGGTTTGGATACACTCTATCCTCCCAGACTCCACTTCATGAATACACCGGGTATGTTGTTATCTCGATGTCCATGAGCATCTTCTTTTGCTTATAGAATTTTGACCGCTTAGTGATTAAATTTCTTTGTTCCAGTTTTTGAAGTATCTTCAATTCTTGAACTGAAAGCTCCACATTGTAGCTTAATTATTGGGTTCTATGCTTACAGGAAGCTTCCCTACTCGAACTTGTTTGCACTTTTAGGAATGTTTCAGTTACTACTTCTCTTCTTTGCAGGTCACCATGTTGAATTACAAACATGGGGGACGGATCAACTCTTCCGTCTGTATCTCAGAAAACACATGGACGCACACACCTCTTCTCTCGAATATCCAAGATTGTTGAAACACTTGTTGGTGTTTTTCTTTAATTGCTCAGCCTACTTTTGCTATGGTATTACTCAGTTCATCGGTTCATTATATATATCAGCTAACGTCTGTAACTTCTTACTTCACCAGATACTAATATTTTCAAGTAAACAGATCAATGAGCTTAAACAAACCTAATCACTCTTCTGTGATTGCATAGGTTTTTGAAATCTTAATATGGCTGTGATCATCTTTACAACAACTGGAGTCTTGAAGTCTTTAATTTGTACAGGTTGGAGAACCACCAAAAAAATGTGTTGTAATTAAGACAAACCACTAAAATAAAATTTGTCTTTGTAATTTATTGTACAGCTTTACGAAAAAGATACTTGGAAGTTTTTTCAATTCCTTGTACACTCTTGATATCGACTCGACACATTTCTAAAAACTTATGTTCGCGGGCACCGCTAATCTAGTATATATATTATTATACTTATACATAAGAGAATAATATATTTTGATAGTCCTCACCAAGTTTTTAATACAATTAGATAGTAACACATGTTTACAAAATTTTCCATACATACTATTACATTTGTTCTCATTTAACATTTCATGATATTTTATTTATATATTTATAATTAAATTATACATACTAGTGATTTTTAATAACTTCTTGTTTCTTATGAATTACTTGTTCTTTTTTAACTTACTTCTTATATTAAAAATTAAATATTTTTCTTACTTATTTATTTTAGTAAATCACAAAAGATTTATACCTTTTTCTATATTATTATTATTTTATTAAGTAATTACATAAAGTATTAATAGGCAAATTTAATTTTTAAAACATAAATAATGAAGACAATTTCGCATGTTTTACTCTCAATATATCTGATTCTTAAGTTATTTGTCAAGTCACAAAAACAAGTAAAGAGAAACTGAAAGAATATTTTTTTATCTCTCTTTTTCATTTTGCTTGACTCCTATTTACTTATTATTTTAGCAAATCAAGAGAGATTTATATTCATTAAAGTATTGTTTAAAAATTATTTATACACAATTTAGATAAGTACTATGAGAAGTGGGATAACGGATGATGGAGATGGAAGCTACTGTCGGCAGTGAAGAGAACGTGTATTGAAGAACGAAGGTCTCAATAAAGGTAACATGCGGAATATAATTTTTCTATTTTCACGAAGTCAATTTCATAAGCCTAAAAAGATTTATTTCTCTAGAGAAAATATTCTTTTTCCAAAAATCTAACCAGTCAAATATGAAAAAAAAAAAAAAACTAAAACATATTGAACACACCATTTATTTATTTTAAATTGAATTTTACGTTAATTCGTATTTATTAATTCTCTTTCATACTTCCTTTCTCATAAATAAAGTCATTTAAAAGTTATCCAATTATATAAAGAAAAAACATTAATAATCATATGACTTACCAAACAAGACATAATCAATGTATCAATAAATTAAATTAATTAGATAATAGAAAAAATGTGACTTAATTTATATTTTTTATAAAATTAAATTTTAATTTTTATATAAGTTGGGCCCGAACTTAACATGAGTCTTAGGCAACTAGTGTGTATATATATATATATGATGGACTAATCATTAGCTTTAATAATCCATTTTCATTTCTGTGCTGTGAAGGAAGAAGTAGAAGCATTAATAATGGAGAGAGAGATTGAAAGACAGAGAGTTCTACTGGATCACCTTCACCCCATTCGTTCTTTTTCTAATCATGAATCTTCGTCTTTCACTGTAAGCCTTTTCTACTTCCTGTTTACTTCTATAATTCTTGTTTTTTTATTTTTGTTTCCTTTAACAAAAAGGAAAAAGAAAGAAGAAAGAACCTTGAAAATAGGCAGAACAGCGAAGAACCTCTCTAGACTTGAGGCTATTCGTAGGGTGTGTTTGGTAGAAGGGAAATATTTTTCTAGGAAAAATGTTTTTTTTGAAAACAAGTTAGTTTCTAGGTAGTTTTTTTGGTTAGAAGATATATATATATATATATATATAAGCTAAATAGAGTCGTTAGTACAAATAGACGGTCCATTGCTAGCCCGAGAAAGTTCTGGCCTAACATCATTAGTACAGACAGCAGTAGTACATACAATACTAGTACAACTATTACTAGGGGCGGGTTGATAGTGCCCTACAAAAGAAGTTTCATCCTTGTCTGCTAGGTACTGGTCCGAACAAACAAACGCGGAACTGTTCATTTCTTCAAAAAACAGCTACTTCCTAACCTAGTGCCCTCCTTTGCTAGCAAGTCCGCCACCCCGTTTGTCTCCCTCCTTTCATGGAGGACCAGCGGGCTCCCCGTTTGCTTCTGAAGATCCCTGCAAAAATAGATGTAGTTAGTTTCATCATGCTCAGGAGCACTATGGTCATTAGAATTAATTGTTGCTGCAAATTTGTAAGAGTCCGTAGCCACTATCAGAGGGGCCATCTTCTTATTGCATGCTATTTTGAGGCGTAATAGCAAGGCCATAGTTTCAGCTTCAAATGTGGAGTGAACATTAATTCTGGTGCTGAAGCCTAGTAGCCAGTTTCCGTTAACATCCCTGAACACGCCTCCCGCGCCCCCTTCCTTAGTGTAATATCGGAAAGAACCATCAATATTCAGCTTTATTCCCACAGTAGGTGCTGGCCAGATTTGTCAGGGCGTTGGTTTTGCCTGTTTTGTGTTTTCTTTAGCAGTGAGATATAGGTATTCAACAGCACACTCATAGGATGTAATATAGCAAAAAAAAAAAAAAATTATAAAAAGTAGGAGTGGGTGGGGTGTAGGGCCTCGGACTGGTGGGGTGGAAAGGGGAATGGGTTTAGGTTGGTGGGAGGATAAAGTAAATATGGAATATCACTTATACAACTTGTTTTCTCTATTTCTATTAAGGAAATTACTTATATAGAATTTATTTTTAAGCAACTTGTTCCTGTAGAAAATATTTTTTAAATATTTTTTCCAATCAAATAAAGAAAAATTCGAAAAATATTTTTCTCTGTACCAGATATATCCGTGTTAATTATCGACTATAGCTGTTACATCCGGATGTTGACACGACAAATAGCAGGTTGATTTCTCAGATGATCACTCAACTAATAATTATTATAAATTGTTTTCTTTAATAAGGAAGACTAAAGTCAAATGTGGCTTTGTTAGATAATAAGTATTAATTGGGTGGACAAATTGCTCAGCAAGCCGATGTTGACACAGGCCTTAGCTTCACACTGTGGCAGGCAGCTCAGCTAAACTAACTTTGTTCAGATGATGTTTAAGTGATCGGTTTATTCCTATTGTTATGTTTCTTTTTAATGTGATCAATCTTTTTTCCTAACAGCCTTCAATTTGTTTAGCTGGTGACACTGCTGCATACCCTAGGAAAGTTGCTTTTGGGGATGATGTATGTCGTGATTGTTGCATAAGTATTATTGTCTCACTTGATTAGATCATCAAATTAGATTTCTTCTTTTAGCTGTTTGATTTCTTGTACTAAAGTGGTTGGTAATTTGATGTTTTGCAGAGCTTACCGTACTGCTATTTGCAAATTCAAACGTGGAGGTTTCAAAGATATCCTATCAGAATATGATTTACTTGCTCCAGTTCTCAAGGTTTATTATTTGTCTGTATATATTAGCTTCTACACTCTTGGATGTTTGATTAATCAATGCTAAAATTGGCCATTTATATCTTAATGAATTAGTAGAATAAAGGTAACAAAGAAGAAGAAGAAACAATAGAATTATTAAAAAAATGTTAGATGATTTCTTTCAATGTTCTATCTATGGTAGCAGGTACTTAGTGAAATAGTCGAGATATCTATTTAACCAGATATTAGCTTTATTACGAAAAGAAAGAAAAATGTACCTATAAAGAGATCACAGGTGCTTTGTTCTCTGTTTTTGTTTTTCTAAATTGAGAATTTTACTGAGTGCAAATCTTGTACCGTAGGCAGTAATTGAGAAAATCAACCTGAATCCAGATGAGGCGGGAGATATCGTTGTTGGTACAGTTTTAACACCAGGTTCAATAAGAGCAATGGAGTGCAGGATCGCTGCATTTTATGCAAGTTTTCCAGGTAATTTGTTTCATTCCTTCATTTCATATAAAGTCGCAACTATGAATTGCACTGTTTGATTTTTACTGTTAAACCGCCTTAGTTT
>NC_061113.1:243419016-243433389 GCF_002878395.1 Capsicum annuum
TTATTTAATTTAATTATTTTATAAATTTTGACTATCCTTTTAATTGAAGTCTTAAAAACATTTAGTTTGTGCAGTTCTGCCCTCCCTCGTATTTCCATGATTTGAAGGGACAAAATAAAAAGGATACACTTGAATAGCACCATAAGGATAATTTCAGAGGCGGATCTATGATTTCGAGGTTGCGGGTGCCATGTTACTTTTAACGTTAAAGCTACTACTCAAAAGGATAATTTTTATGGGCGTCCCACTGAAATTTGGCTTGTTAGTAAGAGATTTTTGAAGGAAAATTTCATTAAAACATTATCGAAGAACCTAATTTTTACGAATTCAGTTGGAAATCAATTAATTTTTTGCTTTACATTTTGCTATTTACACTGCCCCAAATAAGATAAATATTTTGTTGATTTTATAGACTTTAGGTTTCTATTTGATTATTTGTCTTTTCAATTTGTATAGACAATAGATCAAATAATAAAAATGCGATTATTATTATAAATACTATAAAAATGCCCTGTTCGCGTTGTTTCGCCTGTTTGACCACACAAATGGCCTCAAATAAATAAACAGACCACACTGGAATGATTTCCAACCTCCGTGGTAAGCCCCGATCAATTTTTGTCCACGACACCCCCGGACCCCAGACCCACACCCAAAACCGTGGGTTATAGCACAACGATTTGGCCCAAAATACCCCATTTTGTCCGTTTGACCACCCAAATGACCTCGAATAAATAAACGAACCATACTAGGATGATCCCCAACCTACCTAGCATGCCTCGGTCATTTTTCAGCCCACAAAACCCCCGTACTCTAGGCCCACCCCCGAAACTGATACGGGACAAATGGACATCTTGTTTTTTGATGACATCTTTAGAGGACAACACATAGAGGCTCAAGACTTGGTCACCTCGAGGATACGAGAACATGCATAGAGGACCCTTTTTGAGCATGCCATTAAACAAACACGTGTGTGGAAGATTGCGTGGAGGCTTACATTTGATGCCAATTCGAGATACAAGTTTTGAAGTGTGACCTCATGGTTGTGGAGCATTAAAGAAGCACCCTTCATTAAGGGTATTTTGGGGTTTGCACATGTTAAAGAAACAACCCATGACCTCCTCTTTCCTTAAGGGTATTTTGGTCTATTATACTATGTAATAAGTTAGGCTATATATAGTCTCTTATTAGATCTTTTCTCTTGAGTTTATGAAAGATGAAAAATTGAAATACTTGAAATCCTCTTTCTTGAGAGTAAACTACCTTAGTATAGTCTTAATTAGGACTTGAAAAAGTCATCCTTAGTATAAGATTTGGAAAAGTCAATATTGTTCTTTGCTTGGAAATGATGGATCTTGAGGTGAGTCGATTACCTTGGCATTCACCGTAAGAGTGTGATTTTGATTATTACATTTATCAGGGGTTAAAGTTGAAATATACTTGGTTCTTAATCTTATAATAATCTTGGTCTCACTATCTATCCTTTTATTATTTTGCAAATTTGTGTGTTTTTATATTTGTCATCTTGTATCTCTGTGTTGCTTGTTCTTCTCACGTTTTGTGGACTGTTTTGGCATCTTGGTGGACTGATTTGTATGATTTCTTGTTCCCTAACACTAAGTGAGTCTAGATCTTGGATTTGAGCTTAATCCGGGTAGTTTTGAGTTGTTCACCTTTGTTGAGTTTAAGGTTGAAGAAACTAGTAAGGTGAAGCTCGAAATTAGAAAGGTTGTTGCTGATATTGTGGCCTTAAAAAATGCGTGATTGTGTTACGGAGTTTAACACAAGCAAAAAGAATTCAAAATCATTCAATTTGGAGTTCATTTGGTTTAGCTTCAATCTTTTGAGTGTTCTTGTTGTTCTTCATGTTCATCATTTATTGTTGAACAAGAACATTTAATAGGTGTGGTTTGATCTTAAAGAGGGGAGAAAAGAGTGGAGTCTTTTATTGGTCTTGAAACATATCCCAAAGAACATACAAAAAATCATAAAATCTGAGTGTGTCTCAACTTTTTTACGTATAATTCAAAATGACAATAGAGTATTTTTTCTATTTTAATTTATATAATATAAATTTATTATATTAACTATGGTTAAATATTTAGTTTGAAATAAATTAAATTTTAATCATTTATTTTAATTAGGTCATGTGTTATTAATGAGGTCAATGACTTGAGAAAAATAGAAAGAGGGGTCATGTGTCATTAATCACGAATGACGAAGACTTGAGAAAATGGAGAGGAGTCGGATCCAATCCCGCACCCAACTATCATTCATCCCCATGCCCTGATGGCTGATCCCCACCCACCACTTGCCCATCTTCCAGCTTCCTTCATATCTCCTCTGCTTTTACTATCTCCAAACTCTGCACACACTCACACTCTCACTCTCTCTCTCTCTCTCTCTCTATTCCTATTTCCACTCTCTCCACTTTCACTTCGATCCATTCTCTCTCTCTCTAGAAAATCACCATGTTTGATGACTCTGTATCTACTGTTTATTCTTCAATCTGGGCATCCATGAATAGCTGGTTCACTCCCACTGTTCTTTTTGCTCTTCTCAATGTTATGATAGGTATCATTGCTTTTACGTCTTCCTTAAATCACCCAAAACAACAACAGCAGCCAGAAGACGACTACTCACCAAGTCAACCACAACAACAACAGCAGGAAGATCAGTCACATAATCAGCCACAACAAGGACAGCCGCCTTCTAAACTTGCTAGATCTCCTTCCCTTCTTCAACGCATTAAATCCATAAATTTCTACAATTACAGATCTCAGGAACCCGTTAAGGATTACAACTTTGACCATCCCCATCAACAAGAAACCCCATTTGAACCACCACCGACACATTACATTTTTGAACCAGCCCCTGAACATACTACTATAGAACCAGATAGCACCACCACCCAGTATATTCTCGACAAAGAGAATGTCCAAAAGGCGCGAACCCAGTACGAAAATCTTCCAGACACACAAACCCAGTACCTTTTTCAGCATACCCATGAAGAAAAACTTGAAGATATGGAGACCCATTTCGACTTTCAGCAAATCCCAGAAGAAGACAATGAAGATGAAGATGAGCTAAAGAGCTTGGATGAAGTGTACAGTCAATTAACGGAACACCATGTGAGCAGGAGCAGGTCAGATAGGACGCCGTCGGCGGGTGAAGTTCCGGCGAAGATGAAGAAATCAGCTAGTATGAAATCACCATTTGCGCATTTTGAAGAAGAAGAAGCCATTGTGGAAGCTCGACGGCCGGCGACTACAAGGGAGAGGAATGCTAAGACAAGTGATGGAGACACTGAGGTTGATGCTAAAGCCGATGATTTCATCAACAGGTTCAAGCAACAGTTGAAATTGCAGAGGGCGGATTCCATTCTTAGGTACAAGGAGATGCTTGGCAGAGGGAGCTAGAAGTAGAAGGTATCAATTTCTAGTTTCATGGGGGCTTAATTTCCAGTTTCTGATTACTTTTGGGGCTGTTGTAGAAATTGAGGAAAAGTAAGATTGTGATCCAAATGTTGCTGCACCTTTTGGTCCAATGTCTTCTTGTCCTTTGAATTTGACAAACAAACAGGGGTTTTATGAATGGGCATTATAGTAATTTTAAGCTATATTGCAAATGTATGGTTTGCAGTGACTGAAAATGTGGAGAAAGATAGATTTTTTCTCTCTGGGTGGGTGGGTGGGAAATACATTATAATTTGCTAATGTTGGAGGGCTCATTGTGTTGTGAGAGCTAATTCATTTAGTCCACATCATTTAAAACGGTTAATACATTACATGCATGTCATTTATTTGCATTTAGAGTTATGATTAATTAATATATGTTTTACTTAATTTAATTACTTAACCATGATAAATAATATTAATCTGGCGTAGCGTGCAAATTTTTTTCCATTTAACACTCTTGTGTTCGAATATGTATAATCATCTTTTTTTTTCTTTTTCCTCCAACAAATCTCTACTTTTTGGCAACTTGATTGTTCCTAATGACTGTTTATGGTGAAGAAAAAGTCACCATTAGATTTTAGGGTCTGAATTTGTGTTAATCTCCGATATATTTTCAGTTGAAATGGTATGGAGTCATATTCCATATCCCATGTTACCCTTGTATTCCTCACAATGAATACATTTTCAAGGATTTACTCCGTTTTGTATTACTTGATAAGTTTGCTAAAAAAAAATTATGTCAAAATAATTAACATGTTTAAAGAATTAAGAAATAATTGAACACTTCTTTTCAACTTTACCTAATTTGACGAAAGAGTAATTAAATTCAATCGCTAATAATAAAATTTAACAAGATCATATTAATCAATTTACACTCCTTATTAATTTCTTCTTAAAAGTTATATAAATAGAATGACGATTAAAATGAGTCTTCTATTTATTTAAAACATCAAAGTATGTCATATATTTAAAATGATACTATCAAAATAGGCTTAACTCACTTTTTTTATGAGTTTTATACTTCTTCTCTTAACGGAGGTTGAGAATGAACTTAACCTTTAGAAAAAGTGTAAAACTCACAAAAAAAAAAAAAGTGAGTTATCCTTCTTAATTTTTATAAAATTCACATATTATATTATATGAGTTATATATTTATTTTTATAAAAGTCACATATTATGTGAGTTATTTATTTTTATTTTGTAAAAGTCACATATTATATGAGTTATTTATTTTTATTTTATAAAATTTGCATATTATATGGATCTTTCTATTTTTCCTTTCTAATTTTTATTTTATAAAATTCACATTTATTTTTTTCTTAATTATTTTTATTTTTTAAAGTTGGCTAATTAGGTGAATTATCCAGTTTTATCTATTTTTATTTTTATAAAGCTCACTAATTATGTCAGTTATTCAAATATAAAATCAATAACTCGCCATTTAAGTGAGTCTTTCATTTGACATGAGACTGCTCTGACAGTCTTTGACAGTATTTATTAGTGATGTGAAATATGAATATGGTGCTAAAAACATGAATTATGTGTAAATATATTTTCACCAAATCTCAAAATTCTTCTATTTAAACAGATGTATACATTCATTCTTTGTTCATTCAATTCTTCTTTTCAAAATTTGATCGAATCTTAAAAAAAAATTGTTAGATTTTTTTGAAGTTTTATTCATATTTTTGCAAACATAAAATTGTGCACATAACTCATATATTTTTGAAGTTATATTCATATTTCATATCATTAATAAAGATTGTCAAAGACCGTTACAATAGGCTCATGTCTAAAATGAAAAATTCACTTAAATGGTGAATTTTATAAAATAAAAATAGATAACTCATATTAATGTATAACCCATCTAATACATTAGTTTTATAAAAACAAAAAGAAAAATTCACTTTTTTTTATTTTTACATTTTTTTTAATATCAACTTTCGTCAAGAGAAAACAAATGCTTTATTTTTAAGAAAAAGTAAATTAAACTTTTTTTAATACTCCCTTCGTTCTATTTTATCCTGTCCCAAATTGGGATGGCACAACTATTAAGAAAATAGTGATTGTTAATGTAATTTTATCATTTTGTTCCTCTTAATTGTGTCTTGTTGTTAGTTCCTATATTGATGGATGACTAATATCAAAATATCATTTATATTTTTAATGGTACTCCTCTTTGCAATATTTTTCAAAGAATGCTAATAACAATGGGTATAATAAGAATTTTTTTTTGTTTTATCTTGATAAGTAAAATAGGACAAGTAAAATAAAATATAAAATTAAAAAATTTGAGATGAATAAAATGAAATCAAGGAAGTATCATTTTAAATTTATAACATATTTAGATATTTTAAATAAATAAAGGATCCATTTTAATCGCACATTCAGAGTAATAAGTTTTATCGAGTAAAGCGGAAAAAACTTAAGTACTGTCAGCCAGCCACTTAACAAGAAGGTAAGTGAACACCCTAACTAACGTTGACTGTGGACAATTTATTACTCCCTCCGTCTCAAATTACTCGTCTCAAATTAAGATAACACATTGATTAAGAAAAAAATAATTAATAACATATTTAATTTATTATAATATCCTATTAAATCATGTTTACATTTTAATTTGAAGAAAAAATAATTAATGCATAGGGTAAATAATGAAAAAAAAAATTGTCTCTTCTTGAATAATGAAAAAAAACACGTAAAATGAGAATCAAATTAAAAAATTTGAAACGGATAATTTAGGATGGAGGAAGTATTTGTGAAATTACATTAGTTTTTTTTAAATCACTGTTTGATATTTATATTAGAATATAATTAAATCGAGTATTTTGTTATGTTCTTCAATACTATTCTCAACATTAAATGATTAAACAAAATATATTTCTTTAAATTTATATTTTCAAAGTACTTCCTCCGTTCCAAATTACCTGTCTCAAATTGAGATGACTCATTGATTATGAAAAATAATTAATAACATGTCTAATTTATCATAATACCCTTATTAAATGATTTTTACAATTTAATTTGAAGAAAAAATAATTAATGCAAAGGGTAAAACATGGAAAAAAATTTTTTGTCTTATCTTGATTAATGAAAAAAGACAAGTAAAATGGAACATCAAATTAGAAAATTTGGGACGGAGGAAGTATAATGAATAAGGCTAATTTGGTAAAACAAACCCCTAATAAGTGTTTTTTAAGGGGAGTGACAAGTTAAAAAGGACCAACTATTTTAAAACGGAAGGAGTATATTAGAGTTTAATTAAATTTGAATTCGTATCGGAAAGTTTTACATTGAAAGTAGAGCACTCCCTAACAAAAATGACTTGGTATTTAGAGGAATTCGAATTTAAAACTTTTAATTAAAAATAAAGAAGTATTTACCACTATCCATGTGAAATTACACTAATTATGTAAACACCCTCTTATTAAATTTAAGAGGGAGACTTTTATTTTTTCCCTTGTATAATCTAGAAAGATAGTGACAAAAGGATGTTAATCAAGAATCGACATCTCATGCTGAGCTTGTTTGGAGTTGCTCCTACACTGTTACATCTGGTAAAAAAAAAATTGAGAATATAACTGAAACTTGGACTGCTTCACTATGGCAAAGAAGTTTTGTTAGGCTAAAACAGCTCAAATTACTCTTAAAATTATGTGATGTTCGTTTGGGATCAATAAGAGGATTCAACACAGGCTTTTTTCCTTCTACTTTTTAATTAAAATTTGTTTTACACATGCCCAATAATGTTTCCTTTAAACGAAGCAGCAAATGATCTATCTAGAATTTTATTTTATTTTTATTTTTCATTCGGTGTTTGGTACCCACATTGGAGTCTGACTAATCCAGATTTGCGCCGCATAGGGCCCCATTCGGGGCAGCGCTCTCAACAGAGTTTTTTTCATGTACAGGATTGAACTTTCTATCCCATTCGCTGCACCACAACCCATGTTGGTGATGTATCTAGATTTTATTCACACACTGAATATTTTTTGTTTTGTATATTTATAAGTTTCACATGATCTATAATCATTTGTGTTAGTCTGAAGATTAATGGTGTGTCACTCACGTCAGTATGACCATTAAAGTTTATTTGTTTTTTGGATGTGTTCTTTGAAGCTATTGGTAAAGGTTGCAGATTGGTCCATAGACAAGCAAAGATATTACCCATAGACAAGCAGGGATGTTAAGTCGGATCTCACGTTATTAGCTAACTACACCCTCTTTAGTCTTTATATTTGTCTCGCGGAATCATAGGATTAAATGTCAATTGTTGTGGTAAAATAATCTCAGAATACTCTTAATATAATATGATAGTGTTCATTTTTGATTAAATCTACACATTTTTTTTCAAAATCATAGTTTATTATGAGTATTCTAACAACCTTTTATATATACCCCCTTTATTCATACCCCTTTGACGGGAGTTGCCAATTCTTAGATGGATCTTTAGAGGGAAGTTAATGGTTTGCACTTGTATTTTTCCTTTGTTTGGGGGCAATCATTTGATATTATGATGGTAGATGGGGCCATATTTAAATGGTGACAGCTAATGACTAACCCCTTTCACAAATTTTTAATTTATGAGAATTTTGTTGATCGGTCCCATTCACAAGTTATGTTGGAACCACTCAAGAGTTATCTAAATATTGTTGACTTAACTTTCACAACTTCCCATGTATTTCGTCTAACTATAAATTGAATAAAAATCGGTTTCCTTTGATGTTTGATGAGCAAACCTTTTTGAATATTTGAATTTGCAGTAATTTTTTATGTTGTTTAGGTACAAAAATTTTTTGGGTTTAAATTATCATAAGGGTCGTGCATCATATGTTTAATGACAAATTTTCGTAGATCAAGTTCTATTTTATTATCCGGTAGTTTGATACCAATTATATCATCATACGCTTTTATTGTCAATAACTTATGTTCGTTATTTAATATAATAAAAAAAATGTGTATGAGGTAAACCTCGTTTTTAAAATTCCATAGTATACATAAAAGCAACAACCTTTCCAAATATATTTCATTTTAATATATGTCTTCAGCTTTTCTATTTTAGCCTTGAACACTCAGTTAATTAAATCAGATCTATTTTGTGTCTCATTATAATAGTAGATGTTCTTTTATTTCTGGCCAAGATGGGTTGCATGTTATAATTAGGAACAAATCAGGCTTTCCAAAGTGTTGTATGAATGCAATAACATTCATATAACGTTGACGCACATCTCTAGGTCCGCCTATAAAGGAATTTGGGAGAAATGTTTGCTTTTCAACATTAGAAGTATCTCGTTCACCAAGTCTCAAAATGTGAAGAAGTCCCTGCAACACACTTATTCTCTTGATTGAATGAAACAAAGTCTAATCTTTGTGTCTCCAATTTTATGTATTCATCAACTGAATATTGTTGTAATAATCTTCATGTATGTAAAATTTCAGTTTCATCATCATTTCTCATCTGAAGTTTATAACAATAATATTCTCGAACTAACACTGCATCTTTTTTACGTTTTTCTTTTTCAAAATTTTTAGCTTTCATATCAAGGAATTCGTCAACAGTGGCAAAAAAAATTTATGTTCGGCAATTGCTCAAAGTCAGACAAAGCAAATTTTTTAAAAGTCAATTTTTCACCACGGACCTTTTTAATACCACAATGTCACCCGCCTCGTCCGTGTGGAAATAGTAATGGATACTACAAAGGATCATAGCAACCAAAATAATAATTTATCCTTTGTGTTTTGTCATAGTAAGCATAAATTTGAACATGTGCATGAATGGCATAGTCATCATTTTCATCAATCTATATTGCTACAATTTCAGTAGTAGGAGGCAAATTATACACTTGCTAATCCAATCCTATATCACATTTTAGCGCAATATGAAAATTTTGTAAGTTTGGTGTGTTAGCTAAAGAACGCAAAGACATTGAGTATGAATTATTTCTTAGTATGTCCATTAATTGTGTTACAATTGATTCATGTAATTTATCAGAGTAAGCCATTCGATTTTCAAGCTCATTTATGTTGTCATAAAAATATAGTTACGGATTTCTCGAACCTTTTTCTTCGAGATATAAGGCATCTATTGAGTGACACATCTGTCCCTGAACATTGAATGTGTAGATACAGTGATCTCGTCGGGCTAAATTTTATCATAATTAACACCAAACGATGTAAACGCAACAAATTGTTATTCTGCATCATTTCTTAAATATAATTTTCTTAGATTAACTGACATTCTATGAGAAGTTAACTTGATCATACCTTTGCCACAACAAAAGTCGAAGGCTTCACACTGAAATTTTTGGAAGTCACAGAATTTACAGTTCAAAACTTTTTGTAATTGAGCATAACGCAGCCGACTAATATTGGTGATGTTTTTTTTTTTTGTAAGACCTACATATTAGAAACAACGTTAAACAAGAAAAGCCGAAAATTGATAAAAAGAGAGAGGGGGTCATACAAACCGCTAGTTTTAACGGTGCCAAAGGTGGGAATACAAGAATTGTTTGTGGTAGTTGATGCTAAACCTGGTTCATAATATTATTGATGCATTAATACATATATTAGAAGATAGTGGAAGGAATTGTGCTTTGAAGCTTACCTTTTTAAAAAACAGTAAAATAAGGATTATATTATAATAAATTAATAAAGAGCTGAAATTGCAATTAGAACAACAACAACAACAAACTCAGTGTATTCCCACCTAGTGAGGTCTGAAGAGGGCAAAATGTATGCAGTCCATACCGCCACCTCCGAAGAAGTAGAGAGGTTGTTTCTGATAGAAAAATTGCAATTAGAATATAACAGTATTATAGCAAACGGTTTGTGCGAACCTTGGTTTTGAATAGTTTTTGAAGTGAAGCTAGATGCAGCAAATGTTGAGCCTAACAACAAGAAACAAGAGATTACTTTTATGTAATAATTATAAGACAAGGGAGTGTAAACATTATTTTTATCGCTACACTCACCTACTTCATACATGGCAAATGAAGGAGCTATGTTCTTTTGTTTGTCATGGGCGATTGGCAAAGCTGCAGGATGAGATTCAGTAGCTAACACATCAACAACAACGCATATGTACAGTCAATTATATAATGACGAGTATGAATTCTCCAATTCACTTGAGTAGAAGAATTTAAGAAGTAAGTTTTGGTAATGTCAACTGATGTTATTGAAATAGTAGCGAAGTCCATCATAACAGGGTTCTCGGATGCCAAGGCAACTGTAGCAGATATTGAGCCTAACTTGCAGAAGTAGCAAGTTATTTTCGTGTAAAAATTGCACTGCAAAAGGGGAAAAACATTACTTCTGTTGCAGTAATCTATTTTACTCTATAATATAAAGGCAATGTTACATGTTTCGTGAATCACAAAGGGGCTACAGATATTTTTTTTATTTTCCTGGATTATGGCACGATGTAGGCAGAGGTAACTGAGATCGAAAAACTGATACAAAGAGCGCACAGAGATATTTTAGTAGGTGCAAAGTGGAACATGCACAAATCAATATAATACTAACAAATTTTAATTTTGTCAAGAGAAAAAGTGTCACCCATATACAGAAATCAAATGCTAATAGGTGTAAAATAGGATAAAGGAGAATATTAATAGATATTTGTCTAAGTAAAAAAAAAGGTAAGATACTGCAAATATTAACCGACGGACAAATATAATATCACCTGTTTGAGAAAGTCGAGTTCATTCTCGTATGGTAAGAGCAGGTTGGTTTGGAACTCCTGATTTGCAACAAGATGATTTTGATTGATTACATGGGCCCCTAGCGTAAAAATAGTCATATACCAAAATAAATCTGATGATATGTTAAGAGCTGATAGATACATGATTTGTCAGAAAGAAAATCTGTACGTATGATGGTGCAATTTAGTTTAATATTCAAAACAACACATCGAGGATAAACAGAAGGATAATTGAATGATTTTAAGTTATTTATGTTGATTAGAATCTCTTAAATAGTAATCCTGATCATCATGTAATTCGTAAATTTTACAATACAATAATATGTAGATCATATGAATGCGGAGATAGTACAGATTAACCAACTACAAAAAATAGTCAATATGACGTCCTAACCTGTTTTGAAGGAGAAGAAGAACATTCAACATCACAAACATACACTGGCTCAGTAGCATTGAAAGAGTTAGCATTTTCAAGAATACGCTTGGTTGTTGCTTCTCTTTTTTAAAGCGTCGCTGCAGTAGAAGCCTTTTTTTTTTTTTTACAATTAGGGCGTATCATGATAAGACTGGCATTGTTTGGTGTTTTTGTCGTAAGCCTTTGTTATGTCGCTAGAATGTTTCCTTGTTTGTTGAGGATCCATCGATTAAAAAAGCTGATATGGAGAAGTGTTAGTGTTCCAATCACCTTACGAATATGTATTGCATTATCAAAAGACAACATAAAGAAACACCATGTACATGAGCAATTAAAAAGAACACCAATAAATTTATATGTATTCCATATTCGTTAGAGGCCACTTGGGACTAAAGAAAACGGAAAAAGGCCCCTACTTGATATAAAACAAAATCAAGAAAGGATTCCTAAGATCAAACAACAAAGGCCAATTCAACTTCAATTTCGAGAAATTTCGAGAAACATAAGTCTTGAACTTTTCCATACAACTTGCAAGATTCAACAAATTACCAAGTCCCTATTCAAAGCAACTATCAATAAAATAAAGAAATAATCTTTTTTTAGGAATTAATATATGTAGCCAAAAAATAAGGTGAGCGTAGAAATACCAAAAGATTAATAAACAGGCAACAAAGTTCAACTTCAATATGTGATAATATAAGTCCACAACTTTTCAAAACTCAGCAAATTACGAATAGTTCAGTCTGCTGTTGTAATCATCACTCTCATTACCTCTGTACATCTTACAAATCACATTCTCAGTGACGCAATTCATACCGATTGTAGTTATAGTTAAATTACAAAATAATTCTGTATATTTGACCTTTAAATTTTGATAAACTCGAGAACCTCTTTATACACTTAAATTAATACAAATAAATAGAGTGTTAAAATATGCAGAATTTTGTGAACTACACAAGAGTAATGTGGAACTCTTCTTTTGATTGAGGAGAAAAAATGGAAAGTTCTGCTAAATTCTGTACAAGGCAATGGTATTTATACTAATTCTATCACCTAACAAACAAAATCTTAACAACTTAACTAACTAACTAAATCACCACAAAATATCTGTAACTAACTGCCAGCTGCAAAGCAACTAACTTCCAACCACCTTCAGCTTACATGTTTAAAACCCACCTTCAAGCTAGGAGGTATGAAGATGTTCTTCATCCCCAGCTAGGAAATAAGATAGGCATGTTGTGACGTTCCCAAGCCTTTTGTCAATAGATCAGCAGGTTGCTCTGCAGTGGAAAGACGAGAAGTATGAACTAGCCCAGTCTGTATTTTTCCCCTAATAAAGTGATAATCTATGTCGATGTGTTTAGTCCGTTCATTAAAGACAAGATTAGCTGCAATCTGAAGAGCAGCTTTATTGTCACAGTGTAATGTTACTGGCAATTGCAACTTAAAATCTAGTCTTTAAATAATCCGAGTAGCCACACCACTTCAGCAACTGTGAAAGCTAAGCTCCGGTATTCAGCCTCAGCTGAGCTCCTGGATAGTGGATTACTTCTTCGATTTCCAGGATATCAAAGAATCAGCAAATTTGATCATGTATCCAGTAATAGACCTTCTAGTATTAACGCAAGAACCCCAATCAGCATCATAAAATCCTTGAATACTGTTGGAATATTTTGTTGACAGTAAAACTCCAAGTCCAGGTGCTTGTTTAACATATTTCACCACTCTCAAGGCTGCTGCCATGTGAGATAACTTGGGAGCATGCATAAACTAACTCAAATTTTGCACTACAAAAGCAATGTCAAGCCGTGCAATAGTAAGATATAATAATCTTCCTGTGAGTCTTTGATATTCTTCCGGATGTGTTAGAACAGGATCATCTGCATGCATAAAATAAGTATCAAACTCTGATGTAGTCAGCTTTTGATTTACCTCAACAGGTGTTCCTGCTGGTTTGGAACCACTTAGGCCAGAATCAGCTATAAGCTCCATAGCATATTTCCTTTGGTGCATGAGAATTCCATCTGTGTTTCTGGAAAACCCAATGCGAAGAAAGTATCTGAGGTACCCCAAATCCTTTATTTTAAAATTATCTTTCAAAACTTGCTTAGCAGCTTCTATTATCTCCTTGGAACTTCCAGTGATTAATAAATCATCAACATAAATCAACATTATCACTATACTTGTTACTGATTTTTTTGTCATCAAGGAATAGTCCAAGTGACTTTGATGAAAACCTGCCTTGATCAGTGCAGAGGTGAGTTTAACATTCCATTGCCTAGAAGCTTGCTTAAGTCCATGAGAGACTTAAGTAACCGGCATACCTTATGATACAAGTACGATCGTGATTGTGGATCAATACGTAAAAAACTCGTGCTCGGGTGACTGTCCAACTAATGGAACAGGCTTTGGAGTGTTGGCTCATTAAGGGCATTTTAGTCATTTTGTAATAAGTTGTAACCTAGGCTATAAATAGAACATATTAGGTTATTTTCTCATAACTTAGATGATCTTTTGAGAGCTCTTTGAGAGTGTTCATACAAGTGTGGATATCACTTGTGACAAGTATGGAATCACTTGTGTTGGTTGATTGCTTTGAAACATTGGTTGCTTGGGAATTCCGTTCCCTTGAGGTCACCATAAGAAGTTGATGTTATTTGTATGAATTCTTGGGTCTTAGTGTTCAATGTACACTTTGGTTCATAGTGTTTGTGCATTGTGTGTCAAGTTATCTATCATTCTATCTTATTAGTGTTGTTGTGTTCATTCTCGATTTTGGGTGTCCAAACCCGAGACCTTGTTGT
>NC_061113.1:243433489-243434398 GCF_002878395.1 Capsicum annuum
ATATATATATATATATATATATATATATATATATATATATATATAAAGGAAAGTGTAGAAGTTGTTCTTGTTCTTGGCCGAGACATGTTTATTTGTGGCTAGATCTTGTAATCTTTTGTTTATTTAGATTGTTTCTAGATTTAGTTTCTTTATCACCAACACTAAAGTGTCTAGATCTAAAGGTTTGAGCTTATGTTGTTGACCTTGTTGATGTAAATTGGAAGTTAGTCGTGTGTTGATATTGTTGATCTTGGCCATGTGTTGCAATTATTGTGGACTTGGAGGTGAATGTTGGTGGTGTTCTTGAGAAATTGTTGTTGAGTTCTTGTTGTTCTTCACATCTTGACATTTCTTAATCAATATAAAGTATAACATAGATCCAAAAAAGGTGTAAGATAAAGTTAAAAAGTTGTTGGTGAAGAGACTTGAACACATCACTTTAAAGACTTGTCAACCACTTTTTCATATTTCAAGGACCTTGTTTTGTGGGATTAGTAAAGTCAAGTCTCACTTTTTGAGTTGAAATTTGAAAAAGTTTCTAAGACTTGAATTTTTCCATCAAAAGACAAACTCATCCATTCCAAATTGTATCAAGACAAAAGCTTCAAATTGGTGATTAAAAAAAAATTGTGTGGGTCCGCGACCAATTACGTGGCTACGACGTCATCACATTTTACTATTCACGCCAACATAAGTAAGCTCAAATTTTTTGATTTCTTAGTTTCTAATCTTTGTTTCTTAGTTGCATTTTGTTGATTCTATTGCTAATTAACAAACTAGTAATTATCTACTAGGTTGTAAATTAGTTTTGGGTTCGTTTATTCGTGTCTACGTTTCTTTGTGTGCTTTTATCTTTTCGAAAACTCATTGTAGCCTTTTGACTCAAGTACGTACAAATTTATTTTGAGT
>NC_061113.1:243437398-243454007 GCF_002878395.1 Capsicum annuum
ATAATGCTCCTAAGACTTCTTATTTTACATTTAGGGTGTGTTTGGTATGAGGGAAAATGTTTTTTGAAAAATATTTTCTTATTTTTCCTTGTTTGATTATAGTTAAATAATGAGAAAATATTTTTCATAACAACTTATTTTCCTCTATTTGAGGGAAAATGACTTTCCTCATGGATCAAGAGAAGTCATTTTTCGGAAAATGACAAATGTGACTTATGCCGCCACCTCCACCCCACCAACACTCATATTCACATTTTTCAAAAAAGTCACATTACTCGAAAATATTTTTCACTGTGTTTTGCTTCAATTTTTCACTGCTTAAAATAAAAAAAGTGAAGCCCGGATTTTTTTATTTTCCAATGTTCATTGAATGTATTGTTATTTCCATATGCATAGAGGAATACTTACCTATGTTACTTTTGCTAATTGCATATTTCATTTTGTCATCGATGTAGCTTGTTTCACAAGGTTAAATAAGCTTGGTGTTCCGTTGTATTTCTATTGATTGTAGTATCTTGAGGTTGTCCTAACAAACTGTTGAAAAATGTCTCCTATATTTGTTAATTGGTAGTTGATTAAATTTAGTGATTATAATATTTTAGTATTCGATATTGATATTATTTGTCATGCTTAAATTAGTTCTTAAAATTGTTGAGTTGCTAGAGGCACTGATATACTAATTAATAGTTTGTAGTATTTTCTAGAAAATATTTTTTCACTCACTAATCAAACACTAGAAAATATTTTTCTAAAAAATATTTTCTACTCACCAACCAAACACCATAAAATATTTTTTGAAAAATATTTTCCACTCGCAAACCAAACATAAGAAAATAAGTAGAAAACCAACTTATTTTCCAGAAAAACTTTTTCCAGGAAAATATTTTTCATCGCGCAAACACACCCTTAATGAAACACTTTTTTTTTTTAATCTGATTTTGCTTTAATGTGGAGTTTAAAATTAAAACATGGACAACAAAAAATTCTATCTAAAATGGATTTTTTTTAAAAAAAAAGGTAAGATAAATAAATCTTAACAGAGTCAGTAAATATGTTTTCAACTTTTTTAGACAAAGGTCTTGATTATTTTAGCTCACACGTTGTCACATTAAATAAAATATAGTACGTAAATGAAATAGAAGAAATATATTGATGCAGAGTGTTAGTAGTACAGAGTTATCCTACGAACAAAATATTGTGGTTTGTAGACTAGATATACCATGCATAGGTATATTTTATTTTTACGAGATAATTCTTTTTATAATTATAGTATTTGAGTCAGATTTAATGCACCTTGATTAATTTCACCAAATTTTTATTACTTTCCACCAGCAACTAATATTAGGTAGCTCTGTCCATTAAAGTTAAAATAAATGAAAGAACCGCCTAATATTTTTTTCTCATTGCTAAAGTTAAGTCTAAGATCTTATGATTCTTAATTTATTTTATTGACCATTAAGCCATCACATCCGTTGATGCATGTAATTATTTTATAACATTAATATAGATGAAATAACCCAAAAAATGAAAAAAGGAACTTTTTTTTTGGTGGGAGAAGAAATTTTATTTAATACTAATATGCATCATACATGGCTACGGTCATCGACTGCGGTACAGAGTTGTTATAGTTAGTAGCTATATTACAAGCAGTACTAGTTATATTACGAGCATTCATTAGTACGGTTTGTAGCGATCCATCAAAATAAGTTTCTTCCTTGTCTATATCTATAGTTCGATAAATAAACAAGGGAGTAACTGTCCATTCTTCAAAAAGCTGATTGTTGTTCATCCTTGTACCCTCCTTAGCAAGTCTGTCCGCAGCTCTATTAGAGGTCCGTCCTTCATGGTACACCAGCGTGTTCCCCAGCATCTGAAGAAGATTCCTGCACATGTGAATAAGGTTTGTGTCAGCTGGATTGTCAATATTAAGCAGATTATTAAACATAGAAGCTAACAGTATGGAGTCTGTGGCAATGACCAGTTTTGGAAGAGCCATTTTTAATGTTATTTTCAAACCAAAATATAAAGCTGTAAGTTCAGCTTCAAGGGGATTGTTTACACTAATCCTGCCATGGAAACCCCTTATGCAGTTGCCCTTGTTATCTCTAAATAAACCTCCCACCCTCCCTTTTCTAGTTTTGTAATCAAAGGAGCCGTCTATATTAACTTCCATCCTTGCTCAGGAGATAACCAAGTATCGACCTTTTGGGTGTTAGCACACTTTTGATTAGTAGCCAGTAGATGGAATTCGAATGCTCTGTGAAAAGAAAGGGCAGTAGGTATTGGGTTCTTCCTTTTGTTGAACACATTATTATTTCTAGTAAGCCAAATGTTCCATAAATAGAAATGAAAAACCTCACCCCAAACCATGTATTTTCCTACGTTGACGCTCTTCATCTTCCTGATCTGGACAATCCACTCTTTCAGTGTCAGATCCTTCAGCTAGTCTACAATATTAAACAAGTTGTTTTTTAGCCAGAAAAGACGGACCACAGGGCATTCTCTAAACATGTGGTCAATAGTTTCTGGTTTGGAGCATATAGTACAGTTAGAGTTTACCTCAATTCCAAGTTTTCGTAAATATTGTCTTGTCGGTAGCCTATTATGGTAGCACAACCAAATAAAAAAATTTATTTTGTTGGGACATTTTAGTTTCCAGATCCATTTATAGTTCGTCTCATTATCAATGGTTTTGGAATTCTTTTGAAGCAAGTATTGGTAGGCTGAAGCTGTTGGAAAATGGTTTGCAGGAGCAAGGAGACAACGAAGATTATCAGTACTGTTTGGTAGCTCCGGAATGAGGGTTGCCTTAATAGTGTCAGCCAGCTCCTTTAGGAGGTTATAGTGTAAGGCTTTCAGATCCCATCTCCCATTTTTTTAAGCGAATCCACAGTAAGATCTTCCTCGTCTTTGTTCAAGACTGTATGGATGACCAGGAATCCTTCCAAACTTTAATCTTTCGGCCATTCCCTAGATCCCAACTCGAGCATTCCTTACAGATATCCCATCCTTGAACAACATTTTTCCATATACTGCTAGTATTTTGGGGACTATGAAAGACTTTATCTAGGCTTCTATGGTGGTTGTATTAGGCTATCAAGACAGTAGCCCACAACATTGTGGGCTTATTGAAGATCCTCCAGGCCAATCTTGCATGAAGGGCTTTATTTCTAATACCCGCTTTATGAACACCTAATCCACCCAACTCTTTTGGTTTGGTAATTGTGTCCCAACCCAAGAGATGAAGTTTTTTTTTGGAATCATTTGTCCCCCAAATAAAATCTCGCTGGATCTTGTCTATGCGTTTGGTGATATTTTGAGAAAGCTTCGTATATTACATTGTGTGGGTAGGAATATTATTAAGGCAAGCCTTCGCTAGCGTTGTTCTACCAGCAATATTTAAGAAATTTGTTTTCCAACCAGAGAGTTTTGCTTTGAGGTTATCTACGACGAATAGGAAGTCCTTTGCACTTATTTTTTAGGAAAGAATGGGAAATCCAAGGTATTTTCCAAAACTAGTGCAAATAGAGATGTTGAGGACAACAGAGATATCATGTTTTGTTTGATCATTGCAATTGTTTGAAAATAAAACTTTTGATTTGTTGTGATTGATGCTTTGACCCGACCAAGTACAGAAATTTTGTAAAGTTTTTTTTATATTTACACAACTATTTCTATCGGTTATAGACATTAGTACTAGGTCGTCAGCAAAGAACAGTTGTGACAGTTTTGGGCCAGATCTGCTCACTTTTATTGGGTCCTACAAATTGTTTTGAAGGTCGTGATTGATGTTATGGGCCAGTACTTCCATACATAGGATAAAAATGTATGGTGACATAGGATCTCCTTGACGTATACCTCTAGAGGGGTTGAAGATGTCTGTCCTCGTACCATTTACCAGAACGGCAACAGAACTAGTACAGATGCAAGACATAATTAGGTTCACAATATTCTAGGGGAAGTTGAAATAGTGAAGAATGTGCCTAAAAAAGGACCATTCTAACTTGTCGAAGGCCTTTTCGAGATCCATTTTCATAAGAAGATTTCCCTTATTACCTTTTATTTTTTTAAAATTTCTTATAATTTCCTAGATGATAATTGCATTATCAGAAGCTTGTCTATTTTTCAGAAAGCTTGTTTGGCGGGGCCCAATGATTTTGTCCATTAATGGGCGCAACCTTTTGGATATAATTTTAGTGATGATTTTGTAAGAAGTGTTGCACAGGCTGATAGGTCTGTAATTTTTTAGGTTCTGCGCATCCGAATTCTTAGGGATTAGGCAAATATGGGTTAGGTTAATGCTATTGTCAATAGCTTCCTCCTTAAAAGTTTTATAGCGGAAGAAAAAAACAGATTGTCGTACTAGGTCCCAATATTTTTGGAAGAAAAATGGATGTAGTCCATCAGGACCTGGAGATTTGAAAGGCTTGAAGGAGAATACGGCATCTCTTACATCTATTTTGGACAACATTCTGCCTAGGTCCTTTTTGTCTTCTTCAGATAGGCATACTTTGGCTAACGGGACCCTTACTCTAAAGGATTTATGATGATTTGATTGGAACAACTCCATAAAGAAATTCAACGTATGGCTAATTTTGTCTTCTTGCTTATGGATGTAGGAGTTATTATCCAGTTTAAGAATGGCTATCCTATTCTTTCTACATCTAATGAGAGTTGAAGTATGAAAGAAATTTGTGTTTGCATCGCCCTCATTCAACCAAGTTATCCTGGATTTAGGTTTCTAGAAGTCTTCTTCCATCTTTAGCATATTGTTGAAGTCTGAGATCAGTTCAACCTCTACATTTTGAAGGAAAATGTTGTGGTAGTAGCTAGTAGAATTTTGGATTCCACGAATTCGACTAAGGAGCTTTTCCTTTTTTCTAAAGATGTTGCCTATATTTTTGCATGCCTATACAGATGATTCTTTCTCAAAGGTAACAAACGTTTTTGCCAATGGAGGGTTATTACTCCAAACCTGGGAGACAATATTTATGAAATCCGGGTGGGTTGTCCACATTTTTTTAAGTTTGAACAAGCATTTTCGAAGAGTTGGGTCATCCTTGAAAAGGGTTAGAAGAAGCGAGCAGTAATCTGAATGGGTGCAAGGCAGGTGAATGACGTGAGCATTAAGGTATTGGATAAACCAGTCATTAGTAGCAAGAAAATGGTCTAGTCTCTCAAGGATTAAAGTATTACGGTCATTAAACCTTTTGTTTAACCAAATGTATCTGCTACCTTTATAACCCAAGTCAATGAGATGGCAGTAGTTGATCATTTGATGAAAATATGAAGAGATTGTTTTATTTATTAACTTACCATCTTTCTTTTCTATGTTGTATAAAGCTCATTAAAATCACCTCCTATTAGCCACTTACCTGGGAAGTTGTCCTTGATGTTTTGTAGATTTTGCCAGAGAAACCTGTGTTTTTAGGTGTATGTACTAGCATAAATATAGCTAAATAGCCAGGTAACATTATTGTGTCTTACCTTGACAATTGCTTGAATTTATTGGTCTGTGGTGGCAATTTCATCCAGTTCCATGAGGGAGTCGTCCCACATGACAGCCAGACCACCTGCATTTCCAACCGCTGGCACCTCAATGATCCTATTAAAAGGAAAATCATTGAGTAAAATTTGGTTGTCTTGCATCTTAGTTTCCAGCAGTGCAACAAGAGAGGCTTGTTCCAATCCACTAAGGACCTAAAATTTCTTCTAAAATCCTGACCATTGGCCTCCTTACAGTTCCATATAATTTAGGTTCATTGATTTGTTTCTTTGTGGTGGGTTGATCATTCGGGCATCCATTGAGGAGTTTGTCAGGGGGGAAGTTTGGTTCATTATCGTTGGGTTCATGACCAATACATAGTTCCCCACCTGAGGGTTGAATGGGCGGTGGATGTCCCGAGAGGTCTTTATTAGATTTTGGGGACAGGTGAGAATGAATTTATTGCCGTACTTGTCGTTGAACACCATTACTTTTATTTTTTTAATACATTTATTTTGATTCTTATTTCTCTCATTATCTCTAAGGCTTCCCAAGTATTGGTTTGTACCTGGGAAGGTGAGGCTACATTATTTGTTTGTGGGACTGGTGGATTCTCCAGCGGTCCAACTGGGCTTGGATGATTCTGGAATGGTACTTCTCTCATCATCGTCCCTAGCATTTCTTACATCTGCCAATGGTAGTAAAGTGGGTCTATGTCCATGAAGTTGTGGTAAATCAGGAAATATAGTGGAGAGACAGGTGGTTGGAACATCTGCGGCTGCAGAATTTGTGGTACAAGCATCGTTGGAGTTTTCCATGTTAGTATATGGAAGAAGGGAATTATTGAGGCGTTAAAGTTAGGAGGTTAGAGAACCGTCGACATCCATGCATGGCTGTTTTACAGCTCCCTGACCCTCCTCATCCCCTTCGAAACTAGGTGAGCTAAGAGCTCCGGAGTGATGATGACAAACATGGCCTCCCTTTCTTCCATCATTACAAGAGCCTGGCCCTGAAGAGCCATCTCCACCCAAGAAGCAGTGTTTGGGTTCAAGGGTGCGACCGGCGTGGAGTATATTGGTACAGAGCCCTCCAGTAGACCCGATACTGGGTAAAAGTGGACCGGAGAGAGGTAGATTTGGTTTGTATTTAGGTTGAGAGGATTTATTATTTGCTTTGTGCGGAGTGCTCTGCGGGTATTACGTATGTGGAGTGTTCTCCTTGGACGTCTTGGCATGTTGGTTATTTATTGTTCATTTAATAGTGTTATAAGAAAAGTTAGAAGAAGAGACTGTGTTTATTTTGGTTTCTGTTAATCCTGGGATATTGGAAGTGGTGTGTTGCGGATATTTTGTGAGGTCATATCCTAAATCCAGCGTAGCAGTTTGTATGATTTTGTTACTGTTATTAGTATCATTTAATAGCGAAGCTCCGCTAAAAGATGTATTTTGGAGTATAGTATTTGTTGCTCTAAACTTGTCCACGTGAGTTATATGATGACGTGTTGTGCTCCCGTTAGAGGCTTGGGCAGCAAGCAGTGGGCATGACATGTCCTTAGGGGTGGCAAACGGGCGAATTGGATTGAATTTGGACTGGTTAAATATGGATCGAGCAGTAACGGTTTGGATTGCAATCCGCCCATATAAATATGGGTAAATATGGATTGGGTAAAAATGGTTTCAACCCACTTTAACTTCTAAGTAAAAAATTTAAAACTTCTATATCATATCAGCCTGACTTTTTTTCCAATTCTTTTTTTTTAGTTTTTTCCTTTTTAGTTTTTTTTGTCTCTCTTCTATATGTAGCCTCTAGTTTTTTTTTTCCTTTTTTTATTTTTTTGTCATTTTTTTTCTCTCTCTGTTCTATCTCTATCCTCTGCCCTTTGTTTCTCTTTGTTTTTTCTTTTCCTTTTTAGTCTCCTTTTTTTCTATTTTTTATTTTTTTGTTTTTACTTCTTTCTCATTTTTTTCTTTTTTGGTTGTATTTTATGTTTTATATTTTTTTATTTTCGAAGAACATGGTTAAGTCGAGTACAAATTATGGATGATAACTAAAATATCGTAACCACTTAGTATATTTGTTTTCACCATCATCTTTTTTCGTTTTCCTTTTCTCCTTTTTCATTATTTTTTGTTTTTGATTTTTTTTTTCTTCAATTCTTTCTTCACGATTTTTTCTCTCTTCTATCTCTAACTTCTACCTCTCCTTCTACTTTTTTTTTTTCTATTTTTGGTTTCCTTCTTTTTTTTATTATAACGAAAATACCATAAGCGCATATTGATTTATATTCGCCCAACATTTATAATTCGAGGATTGTGGATCCTCAGCCATATATATTCTAATCTCAAGAAAATATAATTAATTCATATACTTTTTTTTGTTTTTTCATCCGGTGTCCGGTGCCTGTATTGGAGCCCCGACTAATTTGGATCGAACGTTGCAGGGCTCATTAAGGTGGCAACGCTCCCAACAGAGTTTTCTCCATAACCAGGGTCGTACCCTCGACCTCTGGTTAAAGGTGGAGCAGCCCCATCCACGGCACCACAACCCATGTTGATTTTAATTCATATACTTATTTGTATATAAATACAAATGATAAATTGCACATATTGACAACTAAACTATTCAAATACAAATAATAAATTTATTTGAAATATATAGTATGATACAAATAAATTTAAAGTAAAAAAATATAAAATGCAATGACAAAAAAAGATGAAGAAAAGTATATAAAAAATAAGAAAAATGACGAACCAAGAATGAAAAAGGGGAAAATGAAAATACAAAAAAAAATGCAAAGAAATAAAATTGAAAAGGAAAAAATGATGAAAAAGAAGAAAGAAAAATAGTGTAAGAAACGAGTAAAAAATAAGTGGAAAAAATGAAAAATAAAAAAAAATTAAAGGAAAAAAGAAAGAAAAAAATAGTAAATTAAAGGAAAAAAGAAAGAAAGAAAAAATAAAAAAAATAGAAAAATAAAAGATAGAAAAAAATAAAAATAAAGGAGTGAGACTATGGATTATATTTAATTGATACGAGATTTTATGAATTATATAGGTTAAATGGGATAATTAGAATCTTATATTTATTAATCCATGTAGGTCTCAAGCGAATACGAATGATGAAATAAGAATGAGAAAGGGGAAAGCGGAAAAAAAATACAAAGAAAAAAAATTAAAATAAAAAATAGATGAAAAATGAGAAAGAAAAAAGGAAATTATAAGGAATAAGTAAAAAAATAAAAAGGAAAAAAAGTAAATTAAAGGAAAAAAGAAAGAAAAAAAGAAGAAGAAAAGATACTAAAAAGGAAAAAAACTGAAACTTTAAGCATAGGTGGGTGATCTCTATCTTTAAATGGGTACCCATATTTTATCCATTTTGTCCATATTTGTATGAGCTTTTAAAATGAGTTGAAATCCATATTTACCCATTTAAAATATGAGTGATCCAATTCACTAAATATGAATTAAATGAACTCTTTTTACAAATATGAGCTGAAATTATCTGCCCCTACATGTCCTTGCCCTTATGTTAACACTAGGGGTCAATGTAGGCCCTTCAAAAGAGATGGGGTCATTAACTATTCCCTTCATCAAGGGTGTAGTAGTAATTTTAATGTTGTTTTTTGTCATCATGGCATTAATGACGTCACCCATTCTATTCATGGTTAGACTAGCATTAGATCATTGGTTACTGTGAGAGACGTAAGAGTTCTTGGTTGTAATAGTATTGGCACTAACCAAGTTGTCAATATTTTTTCTTTTGGGTAGAAATTTATATATCTGGGTGTCTAGAGACTTACCTGTGGTTGTGGTGCTTTGTTCCTTACCTGAGTCGTGGTTGTATGTACCTTTCCCTCTGTACTTTGGATTGTTATTGTTGCTTGGGCCTTCCTCCTTGGGCTGTTGTAATTTGCTTGAGATTGTTCTTTGTACGTTTCTTGAAGGTGACTACTTTCCAGTCCTCATTAACTACTTCAATTTGTTGAGGTTGCTCTTTTGGTGTAGTATCTACAGTTTTCTCCAAAAGTGGGAATTGGTGTACTATTTTATTGTTGTGGCAATTTATTTGTGTGTGGCTTATCATACCACATTCAGTACACAATATATTTGCGCCCTCATAGACTAGAAGCTGTTTTAGGCTCCCGATGTATATGTGATTTTTCATTGGGATTCCTAAAGGAGCTTCAATACATATCTGGGCATATCGGCCTCTAAGTGTGGTGGAAGTACATATATTTGTTTTGACTAGTTTGCCCAACTTGCTACCAATCTTTGATAAGATTGAGTGATCATAGTATTCCGTTGGAAGTTCCGTTAGGCGTAGCCATATAGCTGAAACTGTTTCCTGTGCTTCGGATGCAACGAAATTTGGATGCCATTTCCTGACAGATAAGAAGGCGCCATTAATGAACCAAGGGCCTTTTTTGAGAGCTGTTTGCATAATTTCCTCTTTGAGAAATTTAACTATGAAGTAGTCGTTGCCCAGATCTATGAGGATTAACTCCTCCGTTGGTTTCCATAGTATTGAGAGTCGGTTTCTTAGATAGACATGGTTGACTTTTCTCCTTGTTAACTTGATTATCACCGAGTATGACCAAGGTCGGTGGATTCAAGCTCGATCCTCCGCCGATAATATTATAGTGTTATCAGTTGGTAGATTCATGAGTGTATCCTCTTCGTTACTCATATCCATCTCCATTGTATCCGTGCGGAAAACTGGTGATGTGACATCAATTTCTTTCGATGGTACTGTTTGGGATAGGGCGTTAATATAGCTCATAGGAGTGGGGTTTGTGCTATTAGACAAATCAATGCTACAGGGCTGATTTGCATAGACGGATTGTGTTAATTTATCGGGTGGATCAGTTTGGATGATGTTCATGTTAGTTGGGATAAATGAATTGTAAGATTTTCTGGAGTCTCTATTTTTTTTTTAGTTATAATACGATGAAACTATAAAATTGGACATAGGTAGTGTTTCAAATCATGTGAGATAAAATTATTCTTAAATTTATGTATACTTTAAGGCGGGTACTGTATTTCATTTGAAATTTTGAATTAAAAATAACAAATGAGTTTGTCAATTAAGTGGACAGTTCTTTAAATTTAAAACATAAGTAGAAGTGTTAAATTTTTCTAGTTCCAACTATAAAAGTTGTTTCAATAACTTTAAAAATTGTCCCAATAATTATCAAAATTGTTCGATAATTATGCAAAATTGTTCGATAATTGTGCGAAATTATTGAACTTTAATGATGTTGGGACAATTAATAAACTATCTTTATTTATTTAAATAACTTTACCTTTTTAACTTCATAATATGTGAAATCCACTTGGCATCTTCAACTTATTGGAGATTTGCAAAAAGACACTTTAACTTTGTGGGTGATTTATTACCCCAAAAAAGTTATAAAAATCATTATAAATAAATTATTTTGACTGAATTTCAGTATATATTTGTTCTCCACGCAAATAAAATGTGTGAAAGAGATAAATTGGCGCAAAAACAAATGAAAAAATTCAACATGACAATAATTTTTTCAATTCATTTTAAAATTCCTTTTCTCTTCCATTTTCTTCGAATCTCCATTAAAATACAATTGAAGCTTTGAAAAAAAAAACACTAATAACCATCCCACTCTCTCATGTTGCTGCGATTCATCCGCTACTTTAAACACCCCTTTTCCCTTTTTTTCGCATTTTTTAAAAAAGAATAAGGAAACGAAAACAACTTATTTTACTATTTTTAAAGGATAACTAATCGAATCTTAATTTTTACAATCCAAAAGGAATACAAGTCATATAATTTTGTTAATTTATTAAGAGAGAATTTGAGATAAATATACGATTTTACTAATTTGTTGAGAAGGAAATTTTGGAACAATATAATTGTATTTGTATATCTTCTTTTTTTTTAAGATAAAAAAATGATGAAGTTAGAACACTGAAAGAGAATGGTACTTAGTCAAAGAGAGAAATTGTTATCATGTTGATTGAAGAAGAGAAATTTGAGGAAGATGGTGAATAGTAGAGACAGAGAGAAAAAAGGAAAAAGAGAAAAGTATAAGGAAAAAATAAAAAATATTATTTAAAATTAAAAAATACATGTCAATTAGTAATTGGTGCATGATCAATGCCTATTTTTAAAAATTGAGTTTGATCGAAAAATGACATAATAATATCAATTTGAAATAGTTTAGGGTCAATAAGTCACGTTCAAAATTAAAATGTCTTTTTATAAATATCAAACAAATTCAATAGTTATCTTATATCTTTTCTCTTATTTAATTAAATATTCATTCCATTTCATATTAGTTGGCTTCTATAAACTTGACATACTCATTAATAAAATATTAATTAAGAGTTTAATTTACTAAATTAATCTTATTAATTATGGTTTGAAAATATAAATTTGAGTAAATATACTTTTTTTAATTATTTAATATTAAGGATAATATTAAAAAAATATGATAAATTTTTTTGATTTTATTAAAGAAATAATTAAATTAAAATAAATATTTTTAAAAAAGGAATGAAGTAAAACGAATCGAACGAAATGCTTAAAAGGTACTCTCCGCTCATTTTTCTCGCTAAACTGTCCACTAAAAATATATCTTTTTTAGACTGCAGTGTTTGCTCTCCTTGTGGAAGCAGCTCATTGGCACAGACAATTTAGTGATTAACATGTCACAATTAAAGGTGACAAGTATTTTTAGATTTTTCTATGTTTCATCAATGAAATAGGTTTATTAGAAATAAAGAAAATAAATTTTGCGTGAAAAAAAACATGTGTCCCAACTCCCAAATGATGTTTCATGTGTTCTTCTACCCACTATCCAACACACCTCATATTTACGTTATTTAATAATCTTCATCTTAAGTCGGAGATTTATCGGAAATAACTTTGTTATTTCTTTAGAGGTAGTGATATAAACTACGTACATCTTATCCTCCCCAGATCCCACTATGTGAAAATACACTGAATTTATTATTGTTGTTGTTGTTAATAGTCTTCATCTTCATCAATTTCACATTTTGTGATGGAGCTAAAAATAAATAAAAATTTATTTTAAAAAGTATTAAAATAAAAAAAATACACACATGTAAAACAAGTTAAGAGGAGTCCATACATAATATTTTTATATAAAATTAAAATGTTCTAAGCTAAACAATACTTACTAATTTTTCAATGAATTAAAGATGTCAACTGACACCCAAGGTATAAGGTGGCTTAGCCACTATCCACACCTTACTTGTTGATCAGCAGCGGATTTAAAATTTAAGAATCAATGCTGGAAAAATTTAAACACTCATATTAATACTTAAAGATATAAAATTTTACTTAAAAATTTATAACACTTTAATATCTTCTTAATTTGAAGAGTGTTTTTTTTTTTTTACATCTTCTACTAAAATTTATATATCTTTTATCTAATTATATAATCTGCATCAAATTTAATGAATTCGAAAGCATCAAAAGTATGTCTCTGCTCTTGATATAAGATGTCACTGCCTACACTCCTACCCCTCGTATAAGGTGGCTCCACCACTATCCACTATCCACCCCTATCCTACTATCACCCCCTCGAATTATATTTATTCAAATTATATACAATATTTTAAAAACTATATTTTTGTTTAAATATGTTACACAAGAAAATAAGTAAATAAATTATTTATTTTTGTAGAAAATATATTCTTACCAACCGAATACATTCTAAATTTTTGAAATGATAAGTTAAATTTATTTTTTTGGTGTGTGTTCAATTATTTTATTTCTACATTTAGGTGTTCCTTCATTTCAAAATAGTTAATGTATTTTTTTTACAGTCAAACAATATAAATACTGATCAATCTTTTAAATATATTTTTTAATCATATTAACAATAAAAATTATAATTTATAATATATTTTATATAATTTTAATTAATACAATTTAATTTTATTTAAAAATTAATCAAACTAACTTTCAAAAAATAAATCAATTTAATTTTATTTAAAAATTACTCAAACTAACTCTCAAAAAATAAATCATGTAAATTATTTTGAAAAAAGAAAATATGAAAAAATAAATAAATGTGCCAATTCGGAGTAGTTGTTTTCGTAATTAATGTTACTGTACTTTTGTAGGGTCTAAAGAATGAAGATATATATAAATACGTGGAGCCACCCAATAGATAGCTACATTTTAGTTGACTCAACCATGACGCGTGCCTCTGTTCAATTAAGTTGCAATTTATGTGTATAAATATTTGTGTATTATTGATTTGATATATATTTTAATAAATAAATTATTTTATTATTTTATTTTTAAAATATAATAAATTTTTTATTTTTAAAAATGTAATGAGTGATATATTATATTTAATATGAAGAATAAAATTTATTTTTTTCGTCTCATTTTATGTGTGGTTATTTTCTTTTAAATTCGTCTCAAACAAAAATCATTTTTTTTTATTTGATAATTATTTAGTGGCATAATCTCTATTTTATTCTTAGTGGATCCTATTTTATAAGAAAATACAATTAAGAAGTAAACTTTAAGAGGGACAGTTTTGTAAACTTAATAAAGCCATCATTTATTTCTGAAATTTTGTGTCCGATCAAATAACGATACATAAAATGAAGTGGAAGAAATAATAAATTATTAATTGCTTCTATAAATTAAATAATATTATTAAACATTTCAAAATAATAAAAAAAGATGAACGGAGTAATACAAATTCTCTTCGACTTTGCCGAATAATTTTTAAAATTTAAAACTGTATTTAATATAATTGAAAGGGAATTTCGACAATGTTGAAGATTTATATATGAAAAATGTTTTCGTCGAATTAATAAATATATTGTATATGCTCTTACATGTATTCATTTACATGTTTATCTCTTAGATTTAATTATATAATACTCCTATTTGTAGTTTCACTTTAATTTACTTATTAAAATTAAGATATTGGATGACTTAATTTTCATTTCTTTTCTATATAATAGAATCACTGATTTCCACCAGTGATTCATTAATTTACCATTTCACCCCTAATTGTTTCATAATTTATTATATTATCCGTAATTAATTATTATAAGTCATTTATGTATTAAAATTAATAATATTTTTTTACTATATTATCCCTAATTAATTATTATAAGTCATTTATATATTAGAATTAATAATATTTAATTTAAAAAATAAATATTTATGATTTTTGTTTCAGTTGTTTCATCCGTGATTTTATTATATCATTTCTAATTAATTATTATAAATTATTTATGTATTAAAAAATTAATAATATTTAATTAAAAATAGATGGCATGTCTGTTGCAGCTGCTTCAACTATAATTTTGCTAAATATCTCTCATAATTAATTATTACGAATCATCTAAGTGTTAAAAATTTAATAATATTTTTTGAAAAATAAAATAAGCATAAAATGATAAATTAACTCTTGGTGTATTAAATTAACTTGACCTCCTTTAACTGTGATTTTACCGTATCACCCTTAATTAATTATTATAAGTCATTTGTGTATTAAAAAATCATAATATTTATTTAATTAAAACATATGTTTTGACATGGCTTCTTCAAAAGTTGTGCCGTGATTTTACTATATCACCCCTAATTAATTATTATAAGTCATTTATGTATTAAAAAATTAATAGTATTTAACTAAAACAAGAAATATATGCGTTTATGACATGTTCGTTGCAGCTGTTTCAATCATAATTTTACTAAATATTTCTATTTTATAGAAAAACTGGTTGGATAGAAATGACATAACAAATTTATCTAAAGGTAATTTGATCATTCACTTCAAACACTTAGGTAATTTTCTACCAAACACTTGGAAATACCATCAATCAACAATATAAAATATCTGCTGACTCTATTTCCACGCGTACCCTTTTTTTGCCGTTGAAAATTTCTCGTAAATTTATATTTCCTCTTACGCCTTAATTTCTGGTAAATTATCTTCATTTCACCGCCTTAATTTCTGGTAAATTCAAGCTTCGTAAATTGGAAAAATTTGGGAATATTTATTTCACCACCTTAATTTTTGGTAAATTCAAGTACGAACTATATGTTACTATTGTGATAGTGTTAATTTTCAGCGTGCTTATGAATTTGATTCCAGTCTGAACTATATGTTACTGTGTTGTTGCTTTTACTTCTTTTTTGTTGTTACATGTGGAGTGGTAGTGTTTCCTATTCTTGATATTTTGAGGGATTTTCAAGATTTTATTTGATTTTCAATTTTTGGAGTCCTATCAAAAGTGAAGTTGAGTGATAGAATAAATTCTCGTGGTCGGATCCTTTCTTAGACCATAGAATAGTGGAGTTTTAATGCACCGAGTTGTCCTTTTCTAACATTTCAACTGATTTTCAGCTTTTGAGGTTTCATCAAAAGTGAAGTTCAGTGGGAGGATAGACCCTTAGTGGTTCAGACTCTTTTCTGAATCCTGCACGTAACGGGAGTTTTAGTGCACTGAGTTGTCCTTTTTAAGATTTCAACTGATTTTTAGCTGTTGGAGTTTCATCAAAGGTGAAATTGAGCATATAACGAAAGTTTTAGTGCAACGACCTGTGCTTTTCAAGATTTAAACTGATTTCCAGTTTCTGGGGTTTCATTGGAAGTGAGGTTGAGCTCTATATTTGTTGAAAGATGGATTCTTTTTTGTCTGAGTTCCTGATATACTTTATAGTTATGTAAATCCACTGAAAGATTGTTTCTTTTTTGGAATTGTTTTGATTTGCTGGAGAGCTCCAAGACTTATAGTATAGTATATGAAGGATTCTTGAAATTTGGTTCAAGATTCTTATAGAGGCAGAGAGTTTTAAGAGATTCAACCAAAGAACTAATTGCTCGATCCGAGGAGCCTCCAAAAATAGCCTCTCCATCTCCACGAGGTAGTGGTAAGGTCTACGTACAGGTATGTTGTTGTTGTCCTTGTAGCCAAGGAACTATTGCTATTAAAGATTTTTAGCTAGAAATGTGAGAAAGGTGATATTTTTTGGTATCTTAGTACATCCCTTTTCCAAATTGAACTGATAATGATGAGAAAGTTTCAATCTTTGTAGTTCTTGAAAGTGGAAAAAGTTGGTTTATTATACAAGAGATTAGGGGCTTGA
>NC_061113.1:243457007-243519001 GCF_002878395.1 Capsicum annuum
ACTGCACAAGCATGTGCACATGGTATCTCATCTATTTGAAAAGCATTACATGAGCACTTTTTTTACTTGATGCAAACAATGAAGTGCTTTTCTTTGTCGTGTACCGTATATACATATTCTGTGGCTGGTACAACCTGAAATAAAAATAAAAAATTAAATGCACTGATACAAAAAGATGAATTCCATATTTCATGATATGTTGTAAGCACACCAACATTTTTGAAAAAAAAAATACTTATGCAATAAAAATACATATGCAGAGTACTTTTGTACAAAGCAGCCAAATAAGGTCATACCGTCATACGGGTACACAAAGCCTCGTTCTCACTGATTATATCATTAAACTTTTCAATGAGTGTTGTGAATATATATGAAGCCTCCTGCCTATTTACATAATTACATTTTGCAAACAGTATTCGAACTTCCTCAAGAAAGTCATAAATTGACAGTTCTCTAGCTGATACAAGCACTCCATTTATTGACTCCGCAATGTTTGAAGTTAAAGTCCATCCTCGGTGAACTGTTGCATACGACCTAACCCACTTTTCGTAACCCGTCAATTCCAAATATTTCTTTACCCTCATATCAACTGCCTCAACTTTTTTACATTAACATGTGAAATTCTGACTTTGAATATGATTTGACCATTGTATAAAAGATCTCCGGCAATGCATCGTGTGACTTTCTGTAAAGTTTTTTTCACATTACCCCATAGATGCCACATACATGCATAATGTGAAACATCTTCGTACACATCACCAACAGCCTTTATGATGCTTGGATTCCTATCAGACACAACACACATGTTTTGTCTAACCTCGTAAGCTTTCTTTAGATTCTCGAAGAACCACGTCCAAGATGCATTATTTTCAGAATCAAGCACACCATATGCCAAAGGAAATATATGACCTGTATACATACTTCATCATTTTCAGAATCAAGCACACCATATGCCAAAGAAAAAATATAAACTGCACATATAAAAAAAAATCTGCGCAGACCAATTTAAATACAGTTAGAAACTGCATATATATTTATTACAAATATAGGTCAATTAAAATATATATTTTATCTACCAGAAATGGTATCAATTACATATAATAAAATGTACTTGCACCTAACTATCTAACATAATCAATTTTACATGTTTCATTCAGGAAACTTTGAAAATATAAGTAATTACATACAAATATGTATATATGAATTGCTTATATGTATTTTTCAAGTCAACAGCAAAAATACAAAAAAATACAACAAGTTATACAATGTAATTATTATTAAATAATACTAACCTGCTCTGTCCGTTGTAGATGCTGTTACAAATGCCCCAGTATACATTCCTCTCAGATGACTAGCATCAACAAATATGACTGGTCTACAATGATCGAATCCTTTAATGAATGCATGTAGAGCGATAAATACATACAAGAACGCATTTTCATCTGTTTTCTTCATTCTTATATGTGACTCCGGATAAGTAGTATTCAGTACATATAGTATGATGGCAGTTTCCCATAAGATGCTGGTGGCTTACCCCTCAACTCTTCTAACGCTCTTTCCTTGGCCCTCCAATATAAAGTGTATGTCAAATCCATACCAAAATCTTTCTTCATGTCATTTTTTATTTTTGTCCCACTGTATTTTCGTTTGTGGTTTTTGAATTTCTGTTTAACCTACCAGCTATCAACATACTAGTTGCATGAACCTTTGGATAGATCTCATCCTTCACTGGGCAAGTATGTTCAGGTTTGAATCTTCTAATTCTAAACATTTCAGTGTCTCTCATGCCTGATGCACGCATTAAGAACTCACAGTTTCTTGATTTGCAAAACAATGTATAACTTCATCAAACATGATTAAATATATTCAAAATACATATCCAAAGTAATATTTAACAAAATCATAGTGATATAGAATGTACGTACGTTTTCTTATTAGACCTTTTACTGCGTGTTTGAAACTTTTTCCTAATTGCATAGTCCTTCATGACTGACTTTAAATTTTTTTTGGTCAAGTAAACTTGATCGTCCTCAACATGCTTGTGATGCAGGTCTGAGATAATAACCTCAACATTATCCATCTCAAAAAAATCTAATGTTTGTGTATCTTCACAAACCACCAAAGCTCCTTCATTTGTTGTATTTATCACTATTTGAAAGTTGTTACAATTGATATCTCTTTCAGCAACACATATAGATGAACTTGCCAAGTTGTTCCCTACAACTTTATCCAAAATGCTACACATATAGATGAACTTGCCAAGTTGTTCCCTACAACTTTATCCAAAATGCTACACATATAGATGAACTTGCCAAGTTGTTTCCTGCAACTTTATCCAAAATGCTTACATATAAAAGAAGACAATTCATGTCTTGTATCAGCTTTTTCTGCAATATAAACACCTTAAAACCCATATCGTTATGTATTTCTATCTGCCCTGCATTAGCAGTGATTTGATATTCCACTAAAATACGTTTTCTGGTTAAATCCACACTTAAGTGAGATGTCAAAACATCGTGCAGGTCAACGAATGTTGCTGATGTGCTCAACAGTATAACATCAGTGACATATTCTTCGAAATTCTTTTCGTACATCCATCGGCCAGAGTGCTTCACAAGGACTAGTATGCTTCACATTTCTACTTAATTTAATCAATAAATAAACAAATATACATATTTGTCATATATCACTTATTTTAACACACTATTTACAACTTTAAATGCAGACAAAGTTACCCAGCCAACATCTCAATTTATAAAATACATTTTATACAATATTTGTTTAAAGTTACACACAAACAAAGCAAAAGTTTTCAATCAAATACATAAAATACTGCATCAAACGGAAGTAAAACAGGTACGAAATATATTTTCACATATACACTTATATTCTAAAATTCCAAAAAAGCAAAACAAAAATACATATGCAATGTTAACATAAATAATAACAAAAATACATATGCAGTGTTAACATTAAGCATGTCAAAAAATTACATCTGGAACATACATAATTTGTAATTTGATATGTTTTATACATATTTGTCAAATGTCACTTGTTATAACACGCACTTTACAGATTTAAGTGCAAACAAAGTTACACAGCCAGTAACTGAATTTAAAAAATACATTTACACTGCATTTTCTTAAAGTAAAATATCTTTTCAAATATACATTTATACTATAGAATTCCGACAACACAGCAAAAATACATATGCAGTGTTAATATTAAGTAAATAAAAAATACATATGCAGCAGATATTTTATACTTTTGTATGAGTTCATAGAATATCATCAAAATTAACAGATACATTTGATCATTCATTTATATAGTATTTCAGAAAAAAATTGAGTCAACTTCAATTCGAAAGTTGTTTACAATTTGTTCTACTGTTAAAACAATCAAAATAGCAACAAACGATCCTCAAAACAATATTCGAATACTGATTTTTTTCCTATTAAAACAACTTTAAAGCTGAAATTTGCAACAGATACTTGAATTCCAATTTTACTGCTGCCTTGAATCTAACTTGAACTTGTTTTTCAAATTTTTCACATACAAATTACGTTCAACAACCTAAACTTGATAGGCACATCAATAATGGTAAAAAAAATTGAACTGAATAACAAAAATGATTATGTACCTTAAACAATAGTAATGGTTTTATTTTCAACTGTTAGTTGAATTCAAACAAATGAAACAGATGAACCAACAATTGAATTTGATTCAATCAAATTACTGCATCGTTTTGCAATTGCTGTTGATTTCGAAGAAGAATCAGTCCATTTTGATTCAGAAAAACAAGGTAAGTTTCAAACAAATTGCTAAGAAAAGATGCAGCTGTTAATGGAAAAAAACTGAAATTTGAATTCTTAAGCCATAACGGAAGTCACGTTTTTTAAGAGTTTTAAATGAAAAAGGAATCTACATAATTACTTGATTGGTAATTATACCATATATAGCTCAACTAATTTCAGTTACTTAAGTGCAGTAATTGTTTTGTACATGTATTTTTCCAGCAACATTTTTAAAAAATACAAAATATAAGTTGCTATAAAATGTATTATCAAACTGTTGCTATAAAACTAATAATTAGGCTCTTAAGTATGCTATATGTGAATTTTGCCCAAAGAAAAATTTAATAAAAAGAATTGAGGGGTAGTTGAGTCATTTAATTCTCTTATCCATGTATTATTAAGCCATGGATAAGTAATCCCATGGTTTCTTAGGATAAGATAATGCACTCTATGGTGTATTAGTTATCCATGTCTTTGGTGGGATGAAATTTAAATTGGGTAACCAAATATTGTACATAGCTGAACTAATTTTTAATCTATGAATTATTTTATTTAATACGGCTTACTAAACGAGTCCATAGTGTTCGTTGACCATTATATGAACTGTAGCTGAAGATGGTGTTTATGGTAATCGATGGTAGTAGTTGATGATAGTGTTACCGGATGGTCGATAATGATATGGTGGTTGTAGTATCCATGATGGTTGGTGATAAAAGTGGACGGAGTAGTGATGAGATGTAATTTTTGTCAACTCTTAGAATGGATAATATCTTATTATAGAACTTAAATCATTTAAATTTGTTAATATTACATCTTTTCTTTCTTTTTTTTTTTTTGAAAAAGAAAAAAAACAAGTCAGACCTTAGAATATCTTCTTTCCATTAATATTGGTTAAAATTTTGGATAGCATAGATTAATAGCCATAAATATGAGCAATTTTTTTGATCTACTATGTACTATTTAATTTGGAATTGAGACACTTAATTAATAACTTTGATACTCTTAATGCAATTACTTTGATATTTTCTCATATCAAATACAATCAATCCAGGGAAAAAAAAGTATAGGACAGTCAAAAACCATTTGATTCTCAAACCACAATAGAGATATGTACTTATTTTGGTGTACTAAATCGATTCGGATCATTAAATAAATTACGAGATAATTAATTTTACATTTTTAACTACCTTATTCGTATTGGACAAATGGGAATCTTAATTAGAGAATATTTTTTCACATGTGCCAATCAACCACTAATTGCGATCCACTAAACTGATCTCATTATAAAGTAACCGAATTATGCTAATTAATTTTAGACCATGCCAAAAGTACGTAAGATAGTGCAAGAAACAGATCTAAATTGTTTAGCAGGATAATCATAACTACTTTTGATTAATGGGACTTGAGTATTATCTAAAATATCATTGGACTGCTTAAACTACATTTCCTCTAGTAGAAAAGTCTTAACGAGCTTTGTAATTGACTCTTCAACTATAAATTTCACTTGATTGAATAGAATAACAAAGACTAAATGATTGAAAATGACTCTTCAAATATCTCTTATACTTTATTTATTGATTTTTTTTGTCTATATTTTATTATTTTCTGATTTTAAAAAAGTTGTGTATAACTATGATAAATGTTTTTCGAAAAAAAAAATATGATTTTCTTAAATATTTTTGATGTTTGATAAAAAATTAATAAAAATAATTTTAAAAATATTATATATAATCTAGATAAAACTATATCATTAGGGTTGAGTGAACTTGAAGGTCAAGGGTTGGGTTCTCGGGCATGCCAAGGCATATCCATGGGCATCAAACAATCAAATGGAGCTTTTAGCTTTTAATGAAGGCCTCAGACTTGTAGAAGGAAATAACCTTACTCCAATTGAAATCTACATTAACTCAACAAAAGTATTATCTTGGCTTGCTACTGTTAACCTATTTTATGATTCTATTATTGATGAATGCAGGTCAAAACTAAAAAGATTACAAGAACCCAGAGGGTCCCATTGCTAGAGAGAACATAATGGGGTAGCGAATGCAATGGCAAAGTTGGGGATGGAGTTGGAAACACAACAGAGTTTCAAAAATTTTGAAGTTCCGCCGATGTGTGCACAACAAGCTCTGTGGGCATACATGACTGAAACTTTTTTTGTCAGATCTATGAAAGATTGTAATTTATCTCCCAAACAAGGAACTGGCTTCTTTTTTGTTCTAAACCCTGACTAACTATGCCGAATTGCCCCATCGAGGCTTTTTAATTAAATGTAATCTCATTGACCCAAAAAAAAAAAAAGAACTTGAAGTTTAGGGATTAGGAAGTATTGGCGGACATATGAAGGAGAAAATCATCGTAAAATGATTTTTCTATCATAAAAGTCATTTTTGTAAATTACAAAAATCTTTTTTTTTTTTTTTCAAAAATATATAAAGATATCTTGATCAATAAAACTAGAACACTAGTAGGTAGTTGTATTTTCTCGCTTTCTAACAAATAGGTTTGATGATAGTTTGGTGCTTTATACTTGTTCCCAATTTTGTAGTTGTTTGTCTTATGATTTTTGTTACCCCTTGTTATTGTTATTGCTCCTTGTTTACTGAAATGAGAATGTGGATTACGAGGTCGAAAATTGAATCTTAGCCAAGTTGAAAGTTTAGGTTGACAACCAGCTGAGCGTTACTAAGATTCTCTGTTCTCTTTACTTCTGTGTTTTTCATTTTAATTGCTTTGATATGAATCATTAAATCGAACGTCTTTCATAAAATTTGTCTCTCTACCTCATGAAGTATGAGTAAGATTTATGTACACTATTTTTTTTCTAGACCTTTTTACTTATATCATATTGCATTAACTATATTTTTTTTTTTAAGAAAAGAAAGAGGATAGGAAAAGAGAAAATGGGAGAAGAGATTACATTGTCCTCATAAATAAAATAAAAATTGAGATAACCAACTATTTAAGCTATCAAAATTTCTGATTACATGAAATATGTTGTTGTAAACATCCAAAAGTTGAATTCATGTCAACAAGCACACCCTATATCCATGGTACTAGTACTCAAGCTGGCATGTACAGGACATGCCGCACAAGGTACAACCAATCCTTATTTCCCGACGTAACGTATATCGTACTCTCTCCATTCTATTTTTTATGCATTGTTATTTTTTTTTAGTCCGTCTTAAAAAAAAATGTTACATTTTCTAACTTGGTAACTATTTAAAAATATGATTTTACTTTTATTTTTATTGATCCCATTTATAAATTTCCATTTAATTAAAAATATAAATATTAATAGTATATTTTTTTAATAAATAATAGTAATTGAATAAATATCATCAAGTTTTTTTTTTTTATTTTGTACGCTTCATATCTAATCAAATTATGTAGCATAAAATGAGATAGAGAGAATTAGGGGTGGGCATGATATGGTACAGTATTTGAAACTTTGATACGATAATTTTAGTATTCGTTTTTTAAAAACATTATACCATTATCATATCATATTAATTCGGCATGGTTCGGTATTTTGCGGTATGGTAATCGGTAACCATAATTTGTTCAACTTTGACAATATATACTCATGTACTAGAGTATTATTACTTCGACTTTTCAAAAGCATGTCTTAATTGTATCATAAATACACATTACAAATTTAGAAATTTGAAAAAGAAATACAAACAATTTCTTTTATTAGTCAATTACACAAAAAAGACTTTTCAATCAAGATAAAGTAACGAAAGTTTCAATGTTTAAACATTTTTATACTAATAGTAAGTATTATATTTTTTTTTGTGTATATATATAAGTTACTTATGTAACTATATATATATATACTTCAGTATGGTATTCAATATTTTGGTGTGTCGTTTGCAAATATCGAATACCATAACATATATTAAAAAAATTTAAAATATATACCATATATCATATCAAATATCATAATATCAAAATTACGATATCAAAAATTTCAATTTGATATGATAATTCAGTATATACCATATCCTGCGCACCATCGGAGAGAATAGTATTTTTTTTTTTTTTCTCATTATCATATTTGGAAGCCTTGGAAGGACAAAGGCTATTACCCAACCAACTGGTCTAACAAAAACACCCCCGCACGCACGCAGCAGAAATGGAATGCAACAACATTCAAAGCCTTTGAATTGAATTGAATTTCCCCAAAAATCATCCAAACAAATCCCAAAATTCTCTCCCTTTCCTTCTCCCCTGATAACCCAAATTTCCCCTTCTTTCTCCCTTTTTCTCCTCCGCTTCCAAACCCTAATTTCAACCCCCTCAAAGGAGAGAGAGAAGGGTTGGATGGCGGCGACTATTGAAGGACAGGATAGGGTTCTTGCTGCTGCACAACAGATCGTTAAAAGTCTCAACACTTCTACCAATGTTGATACTGATGATATGCTCATGATCTTATCATCCTTCGATAATCGTTTATCCAAGCTTTCCAATTTGATGACGTCATCTTCTTCTTCTACTCCTACATCGGCTAAAGCGGCGGCCGGAGCCGGAGTCGGAGCTGATGATTCGTTCGTTGATCCTAAATTTGAAGCCGCTGAGCAGCTTGTGCTTCATTGGAACTCACCTCCTAACGCCGATCCTGATGCGACCTTTGAATATCTCGCTGCTGTTGACGAGATTATTCAGATGACTGAGGATCTGAATGTTCAGCCGGAAAATGATCCCGTTATGGACAGAGCTGAAGCTGCTTTACAGCATGCTATGGCTCATCTGGAGGATGAGTTTCGTCATATTCTTATTAGAAATACTGTTGTCTTCGACGCTAATCGTCTTCACGAGTCCTCGTTTATCCGCCGTTGTTCTATCTCTTCCTCTGCTGTTGAAATTCCTGATTTTGAAACAGGTGCTTTGTCGGAAGATCAGGAGGATATTAGTAGTGGAAGGTACAATCATGTTAAAGGGAAGAGTCTTGGAGGGGATGAGTTCTCCCTTGAGTTGGTGTTGCCGGATGCTATGATTGAACTGAGGGAGATTGCTAATCGTATGATTCGCTCTGGATACGAGAAGGAATGTTGTCAAGTGTACTCTAGTGTTCGTAGAGAGGTGCTTGATGAGAGTTTTGCAATACTTGGGATTGAGAAATTGAGCATTGAGGAGGTCCAGAAGATTGACTGGCAGTCGCTGGATGAGAAAATGAAAAAATGGATTTATGCTATAAAAGTTCTGGTGAGAATCCTGTTATCTGCTGAGAAGAGCTTATGTGAACAGATTTTTGTAGGCTCGGAGTTGATTAAAGAAGTGTGCTTTATTGAAACTTCAAAGGGATGTGTGATGCAGCTCGTGAATTTTGGAGAAGCTGTGGCAATAGGGCAAAGGTCATCTGAGAAGTTGTTTAGGATTCTGGATATGTATGATGCCCTGGCAGATGTTTTGTGTGACATAGACGTGCTTTTTAGTGATGAAGCTGGTGAAATGGTCTGTGTTGACGCAAAGGACGTGTTAGATCGCCTAGGAAAAGCCGCTATTGGGACATTTGTGGAGTTTGAAAATGCAGTTCAGCGGGAGGCTTCAAAGAAACCAACACAAGGAGGTGAAATCCATCCATTGACTCGTTATGTTATGAATTATGTGAAATTGCTGGTTGATTATAGTGATACATTGAATGGACTTTTAGAGAAGTTAGAGTGTGGTATGGAACCTGACTCTTCTCGAGTTGATCATGGTGATAACTTGGAGTTGGAGAATATTGCACCACTGGCGAGGCGGTTGATGTTACTGATCAAGTCTTTGGAAGTTAATTTGGAGGGGAAGTCGAGGATGTATGAAGATAGTGGAATGCAGTATATATTTTTGATGAATAATGTTCATTACATTGTCCAGAAAGTGAAAGATTCGGAGCTTCAAAAACTTTTAGGTGATCAGTGGGTCAGAAAGCGGAAGGGTCAAATTCGACAACATGCTACAAGCTATCTTAGAGCTTCATGGAGCAAGCTTTTATCTTGTTTGAAGGATGAAGGACTTAGCGGAAGCTCAAGTAATGCTTCAAAGATAGCCCTCAAGGAGAGGTTTAAGAACTTCAACGCATGTTTTGAAGAAATTTACAGAATCCAGACTGGTTGGAAGGTCCCAGATGCCCAACTACGTGAAGAACTAAGGATTTCTATTTCAGAAAAGGTGCTTCCTGCATATCGCTCATTTCTGGGAAGATTCGGGAGTCATTTAGAGAGTGGAAGAAATGCTGGGAAGTACATAAAGTATACTCTAGAGGACTTAGAGGGTTATTTATTGGATCTATTTGAAGCAACTCCTCTTGTTTTGCACCATATGAGAAGAAAAGGCACTTAAGGTGCATGTCTTTGGAGACAGGTATGGCTCCTTTTTAAGGACTAGCGTGTCTAGAGTATAGGCTGTGGGGACTTTCTGTTTTCTTGTTGATCCAATGTGTTAAAAGAAGTCTCAAGAGATTAGCTATACTCTTGTTCACCTACTGTAATAACTATGTGAGATGTATATGTATTATATGTGAGATCTGCTGGTACAGTGGTCTATCCTTTGAGCTCTTCAGACCATAATTTCATCATATGGATAGGATACTTAGTAAGCTAATCACTGTATTTTCTCTGTGTTGCTTATGGTTTGCAATTTATTGCTGACTTGTTGTATGATGAGGATGCAAAATGTCTGTGCCAGGAGATGTTATTTTGTGTTCTTGTTTAAAAGGAAAATACAGAAAACAATACTCATCCCGTGTTGCTTCTTTTTCATCCCAAATGAAACAGATTCAGAGTTTTGGTGTGTGTGTATAACTGTACTGTTTGATGCATGGTGTGTTTATTGCACTATACACATACTTTCTTATCTATTATAGGTGGTGTTTCGATGTATAAGCCTGTTTGAAGCTGTTGCTTGTGGGGAGTGTCTATACTATCCAGTATTAATATGTGACTGTGCCACAGGGATATCAAAAAGTTTGCACATGCTAAAGTTAGCTCCCTAGTTTTGCACATGATAAGACATTTCTTCACTTGCTCTTGAATTTGCAGCGGGTTATGTTTCTCTCCTTTCTCATTCCAAGTGAATACTTTGGCAGCCAACTGAGCAGATACCCTAGGAGGATACAAAAGTCAGAATCTTGTATCTTCCCTGCTGTAAGTTATTCTTTCCGTTTGTTTTATTAGGATAATTAACTCAGCGCAAACATTATTGCAAGCATGGTAAAGTAGCCTCGACGGATAGCAAATCAGGAATTCCTAGTAGTGACTATTTTAGGGTACGCAAATGTTTGTTGTGTAGGTACGTAAAAAAAAAAAAAAAAAAAAAATCACAACAATGGAGTTGTCTTGTTGCATACCTGTTACCTACTACCACCATAGGTACTTGGAACTCTGCCCACCAAGGCGCAAAATTGGAAGAAGTGATCTAATGTTGTTTATTGATTTGAACTCTGGTCTCCATTCCTTAGGCAGTCCAATCTTCTTTTCCGGAGTGAGTACTCTTTAACTTGCCATAGGTTATTGATTTTTGCTTGTTGTGGTGAACTTCTCATATTATCTGAAGCTCCAAGTGCACTTTGACTTCACCATGTTCAGCACTAAAATATGAATCGTAATTTGAAATTTCAGAATTTTCTGGTTTCACATCCAACCAAGAGAGAGATCTCACAGTAAGGACTTCCCAGTTTTTCTATATCTCTTTCCTAGTTTCTTCCTTGCCAGTGGAGGAGTCTCTTGCTTCATATCTCCTGGCATCATCCACTGGAATTTAGTTACACAGTCCATACTTGTTTTGCTTGTCTGCTATTAAAAATAAGATGATTGAGTGATTTGATGAACTCGTCAAAAGGTGCACCTAGTGATTAAAACCTCTTCTCAGTGGATTGTTGTGTTAAACAAGCTCCGAGTACTGTCAGAGCATTCAAAAGAAGCTTCTTTTGGTGGTGCCTTTGTCTTCCAAGTGATTTTTTCATGGCCAATTTTCCACTTCATCCACTCTCTTGCATAAGTGTAAACTGATAACATGATTTAACTGAGAATTTTCCCACCTTTTCTGCCAATATATTGTATAGATTCATTCAATCTTTCCTCTGATACTACTTTCTTCAGTTTCTAAACCTAAAAGATTCACACTTATATTTTCTCGATCATCGAAATTTCTTTGAAACTGTAGATTCCATAGATTTCGACTAGTTTTAGAAATGCAATCTTCAATAATATATGCTTTATCAGCAACCAGGTTATCGCTAAGAGTTTTCCAATACTCATCATCCAACCTTATAGACCCACATACTAATTCTTCCCATTGCCAATCTTTAATTTGATTACATTCTAATTTTTGGTCCATTTCCTGATCTTCAATACGCTTGCATTCAAATCTTCTTCCCATCGGCCCCCCTTCAGTCCTAATTTCATCATGAAATAAATTTGCACCCAAGGATGTGGCCTAGTGGTCAATGAAGTGGGTTCACAAATAACAACCATGAAATTTTGGGTTCAAATCCCAGCATAGGCAAAAACACTAGATTATATCTTCCCATCCATCCCATCCATCCATCCCATCCCATGGATAGAGTTGCACACTACCCGTGTTAGTGGGAGGTAGCAGGTACCCCGTGGAATTAGTTGTGGTGCCTGCAAGCTGGCTCGGAGACCCATGTTTCTAAATATTCTATACCCACTTTATAATAATAAAAATTCTTCACCTCTTGTCAGCAGTTTTGTTTTTCTCCCTTTTGATAAATCAGAAGAAACTTCTTTCCAACTGAAAGCACCAACAAGGTTGTATAAGTGCACACAGCAAAAGCTCGGGTACCCATTACCATTTAAATATCCAGGGAACCGAGGATATAAAGTAATGAATTTGAATCATATACATCCAGGGACAAGAACCGTTGTTGACTGTGGTCAAGGATTTTTACCTTATCAAATAGTGTGTGTTGGATCTGTTGCATTGAATTACTCCTGCTTTCTGTCGAATCAGATTATTCGAAAGAAGCAAGATGGAATTGTATACTTTATGTCTATCGTCTTCTTTGCCATTCTTCTTCTTTCCCAGCTCCAAAGCAGTCCTTGACTGTCCTGTATCACCTAGCTCAAGCCATTCAAAGAGAAGAATTCTTCTTCGAAACCTAATATTTTAAAAGTAGTTGATTCAGCTCTTCGCAACCCGGCACACATACATGAAATATTGTGTGTGCGTGTGGGTGGGTGGGGTGGGGGTGGGGGGTGGGGGGTCTGGCCTGCATTTCTCCTTGTAACAAGATATAGCGAGATTTTCTAGAGTTCTCTGCATCTTTCTGATACCTCCGTTTCATTAAATCTGACCCCTCTGCATATTCTTAACCGAGACTGATCTTTTTGAAGTTCCGTCTTATTGTCAATTTTCCAATCTTCACAATTCCCTCTGAAGGACACCCCGTAGCCATTTTGGAACCAATCACTGTGGCATCAAAGGATTTTTCTTCTTTTTCATCTTTTCCTTCCCGATGCTGCCCTCTCTTTTTATTGTTTATCCCTGTAGTCCATCTTATCTTTTTGTTGTTTCCTTCTGGGAAAGAAATCTTTCCAGAGTTTATTGTCCTTCACTTCAGATGGAATGGGAATCAATGACATTAGGTAGGGTGGAATGCTATCCAAGACCGTATTCATAACGTCAATCTGCTTCCAAAGGAAAGGTATTGTGTGTTTCAAGGCGTGATTTTTTTTTTTTGATAAAGTAGGTAGATTTCAGTGAAGACAACAAAAAATGCAGAAGTTATAAAAGATAGATTGAGTGACCTCTTTGACACTTCTAATTACACTTCCTGTAGTCTGACTTTGACTTCTAATGATCTTTGTTCCTTTACTTTGATGAGTAAGATCTAGGATTTTTGCTTTGGTGTGACTATTGTTGGGACCTGGTCAACTTCGAGTTCTCAGCTCTAGTTGGTATTTGGTCTTCGTTTTATGGAAATGCTGGTGCTGTTAGGCATTTCTTAGCTTCCATTGCAATTACCGCCTTTCTTCTTCTCCCTGAAACTGAGATTAGAATCAAATTGCACTGTTGGATGTATTACGTGCGTAATAGACCATGCAATAGTAGAAGAATTATATACTCGTCTTGCATGATCATGACATAGAATCCACTTTTTCTTTCAAACCTGAGCTTTTCATAGACATGACTGCAATCACATTAGCTGTAGATGTAGTTCTGGCTGCAAGCGAATTGTATTTGAAGTTCTAAAAAATATTTTCATGTGAAGCAGTAATGTGCTTGTTACGAGGGTATCTTTTAATGTTTTCTATTTTATGTTCATGGTTTGCGTCTGCGTAGAAATCCATTAGAAGAGATAAAGGGAGGGTGTCATCTCAGCACTTGGATGGAGCCCCTAACCCTTCAGTGGCAGGCCTAGCTTATTTTGTGTTTCAGGTCCAGGGTATGGTGAAGGTCGGTCTTTATTTGTGAGGAAATAGGAATATAGAGATCTTGTGCATTAAGCACGGTGTCCACTGTTTTTTTTTTTTTTTTTTTTAAAGTCGTGTTCTTGCCCTTTGTTACTCTAGGATGGGACTGGAAATAAGATTCATCAAGATAGGCACGATTGCTGGTCAATGATTGGTAATGGCAGTTATCTTTTGCTTGTCTGATTATTGAGGAAGGATATGAGGTGGCTGGGGACACTCAATAATTTAGTTCCAAATCCAATAATTGTCTAGTAATGTTGATGCAGACTCTTCGTTGCCTACTGACCGAGTTGTCGATAATCACTAGCTGTCGCAAGAAAGAATCAATTGGAAAGCTCTATCTAGTGCATCTTGCTGCTTAGAAAAATAAGTTTAGTGAATCTTGCTTTTTTGATTTATGATTTACCTGATGGCTGAACCTCTCTGTTAGGGAGCTGTTCATCGTTCTGTTCCTAACATGACCATGCTTGACCTTAATTGTTACTTGAACAAGTAAAAGTAGTCTTGGTTCAAGTCGGGGTAGCATTTCTCTTCAAAGATACACGCTTTCTTCTGGATAATTGGGGTTTTTGCCATTTTTTCCTCGTCCGTTTTAGTAGTGTTATTTAGTTATCGTGTGCGTAGTTTCTTTTTCTTGCCACACTTGTTTTGCATGTCTTATTGTTATTAGAATCCTACATCGGATGCTTTTCTTTTGAACTGAGGGTCTATCGGAAACTCTCTACCTCACATCACACAGCTTGGAGTAAAATTTGCGTATATCTTATCCTCTCCAGATTCCACTCGCGTGATTACAATGGGTATGTTATTGTAGCCATGTTTGGCTGTACTCTCTCTATTAACTGGATTTAAACATGGAAGTTGACATTTACAATCTTTGAAGTGTCGGTTGATCGAGTTGTCAAAAAGGGTGGATTTCATTGTTTTTCCTGTTCTAAAGGGGTTGGGGGGGGGGGGGGGGGGAGGAGGGAATTATTGCTATATTTCCAACGAATGTGTGTATATTTAACGATTACAACAAAAAAGGAGTACCTTTGACACAAGCAATTTTATCCTCGTGCTTTCTTAAATAGCAATACTATTCTTCTTTTATTTTATTTTGTGAAGTTAATGCAGGAGGGTGCTAGGACCATAAAGCATGAAAACAAAATGGCAAAGAATAGCAAAATATTGAAATCTAATTTTACATACTAAGAGGGAATTGAACAATTGTTGTCTAGGGGTGTAATAGTAATACTTCCTCTCTCTTAAAATATGTTTAGCTATAGCAAAAGAAATTTCTCTTGGAATACCTATTGTTTTAGAAATTCTAAGATAAGTAAATATTACTTCATTTAGTCCAATATAAATAAATTATTGGACACCTTTTTTAAGGTTCAACGTGAATAAATTGGTCTTTAAGGAGTGTGCATCATGTTTTGCATAAAATTGAAAAGGAAATGGTAAAAAGAAAGTCGTACTCGTGATGCACACTTTCTTGTTTAGAAATTGAAATATTATGTAATGTTGAATTTCACACTTGCATTACTTTCTTATTGAGAGTAAAAGAGAGGCAAATTATCGCCGTTAGACTGTTGTTCAGAATATATGACATAAAATGAAATGCCAATCAAATAATCTATATTTGTCACTTTATTTTCAAGTATTTTAAAAATAGATGTTTATTTTTTATTTGTCACTTTTAATATATCGAGAAAGATAATTATTTTTTCTCTATTTTATCCTCAACATTAATTATTTATTTTTCAAATACATAAACTTATAGGTCAATTAATATAAATACTATTAAAAAATACTTATATTAATCATTAAATTTTATTAAAGAGAGTACAAAGTTAAAAATTGACAAGTAAAAATGAATAGATGGAGTATTAATTTCTTTTTAAATCGACACCATTCTCTTTCGAAAAAGGAAAAAGGGTCAAATTTACCTCTTCTTTAAAAATTTCGTTAAATATACTCTTTTATCATTTTTTGGGACCAATATTCCCCTCGGTGTCATACTTTTGAGGCCAAATTTATGCTTGTTGTTAAGAAAGTTTTTACCTGTGCCCTTTTTTTAACAGAAAAGTTCAAATCAACCTTAAAGGGTTATTCTCAAAAATAGACTCAAATTAGAGTGACTTTTAAATTTTAGCCCCAAATAAAATGACTTTGTTAAAATAGCCTTTACTTGTTAAGTCATATTTTTTGGACGAAAATATCCTCCTCCAAAATATTCGTTGTTCAATCTCTTTCTTCGTCTTTTTATTCCAAATTTCAGAATCAACCCATGCAATGGCTCTCTAAAGCCCAAGGCTAAGTTGCCCAAATCGTTAAATCTCTTTCTTCCTCTCTTTCTTTCAAATTCCAGAATCGACTTTCAAACATTTGCAAAATCGACTTTTACCGTAAGGGTTCTTCAGGTATGAAATTCATCATCAAAAGTCATTATGGTAATTTTAGCTTATTGATGCATTGTGGTAATTTTAGCTCGTTAAATAATTAGCATATTGATTTGATTTTTGGGGAGGTGAACGTAAGCTGAACTTGGGATATGCTATTGTTGTAGTAATATATTTACCATTGAGGAATTCCATCGAACAGGTTGTGGGGAGTTTGTTATTGCGGTTATAATTGTGTTTGAGTAGTTGTGGGGGGTGGTCTTGGAGGAAAAGGCCGTTAATATTGGAGTTGACGTTGATCGCAACATATTTTGGGAAGGCCAAACGTATAAGGTCAAGGTGGTATAAGAAATTAGGCCCAAGTATTTCAAACTAGTGGTATAATTAGCATTAGAAGATGATGAGGAATTGTGTCGAACAAGTTGTGGGGACTTTGTTATTGTGATTATAATTGTGTTTGAGTAGTTGCGAGGGTTTGGTTTTGGAGGGAAAGACTGTGTTTTTCATCTCGGATGAATCCAGCCTATGTTTTATAGATTAAAGAAGCACTAACTTTTTGATTCTAAGAGAGAGCACCTTAGCTATTAGCTTGTATAACATAGAGCAACAAGCAATGGATTTAAACTCTCTAATGGTAGTAGGATTTGGCAGTAGAAGAGAACTACAACCACCAAACTATCTGAATAATAAATGCATTTATGAAAGACGCGCGGAGCCAGGATTGTATATCACAAGGGCCTTCGTGAAATATATTTTTATGTATATATAGTAGATACTGAATCCCTTGATTTCTTTCATGTGTTCACCTATTTATATTCGAAACTCCCTTAGTGAAAGTCCCGACTTCTCCACTGATGATAGACCACATTCAAGTGTTGGGTAAGTGAAAATGACAATACTTTTAGCTTTGGAAACTGATTGTGATGAAACTTACCTTAAAACCTGTGATTATAGAGTTTCTATCAGTTCATAAAGTTAATATTATATACTCTAGATAATGACTATAGATGAGCAGTTTCTAAGACTGCAATCATTGAAAATGACAAATCAAATAGCTGATCTTTTAAACATCTAAAGTCCAATGTGTTCAATTTTCTTGTTCAAGATGTGGTGTGAATGATGTAGACATCAATAATTATTTTCCTAATTTTCAACATGTGTATCTTGTGAGAGCCCTCTAGTTAGTACAGATGAGTTTTGCAATTAGTTGTTAGATTACTCCACACTACATTTTAAAGACACCAGAAAATATCTGGCACTTTGCAAGATTGAATCCAAAAACAGCACACACACAGAGTATTGTTAACTTTGTTTCAACATTTTTATCCATTTAAGATTATATTTTTATGCTATTTTTGGTCCTAAATTACGGTCATATGTGCAAGCAAAAAATAAGGCTGACTTATGCTCTCTAAAGAGTTAAGGTTTCATCGTTTGAATTTAGATAGCTTTAAGACTCCATACATCTATTATTGTATTCTTGAGATGTAAGTTGCGCGTGCATGAAACCTTAGGCTAGAAATTTTTTTAAAAAAAATAAGTCTCCAACTTTTGATCATTGACTACTGATGTTTCGAGTGATCTTACTATAGAAGTCGGATCAACCAATTTTGCTCTTCACAAGGTACAAAAATGAAGTGTGCAATCTTTCTTCCTCTCGTGTAATTTAATCTACCGTTTTTCATCATCATTACAATGCTCAAGTCTATGGAAAAACAGAAGTTGTGCAAAGAAATGGCTAGTCTAAAGTACCTTGAAAAAGATTGATGTTTTAGCCGTTATAATAGGCTACCGATATCAATACAGCTGTGTTGAGGAGAAAAGAAAAGTCAATATCCAGACGCAAAAACAGAACTACAGAACTTAAGTTATGTGCTTCGTGTTAAAATTAAGAAAAATGAAAGAAGAATATCTTGGATACATTTCTAATATTATTGATAATTTGTCATTATTTGCAGTTCCCTCTGGTTTCGTGAAGTGGAAAAATTAGAAAGCTACTGCTAGAGGCGAAGGATACAAAGGTTTCAAGAATCGATCTTACTGGTCTTCATGGCGGATCCGATGCATTTGAACTTACTGCAAAGTTCTGCTATGGAGTGAACGTTGAGATTACCATATCAAATGTGGCGTTACTCAGATGTGCAACCAGGTTCATGAAAATGACAGAAGATATCTCTGAGAAAAAACTGGAAATCGTACTGAGGTATTCCTTAAGGATGCGATATTTCCAAACATATCCAACTCGATATCTGTTCTTCATCGATGTGAAACATTACTACCGGTATCTGAAGAAGTCAATCTTGTTAGCCAGTTAACAAACGCAATTGCAAACAATGCCTGTAAAGAGCAGCTAACATCTGGTTTGTCAAGGCTAGAGTATAATTTTCTACCCAAACCTGCTCAATGCGTTGATTCTGAGACACCATCAGATTGGTGGGGAAAATCACTCGCGGTGCTAAATTTGAATTTTTTTCAAAGAGTTCTGTCGGCAGTAAAAACAAAAGGTCTTAAACAAGACATTATCAGCAGAGTTTTGATAAATTATGCCCAAAATTCTCTTCAGGGCTTGCTCATCAAGGACCTTCCGTTGGTTAAAGAAAGTTTCTTGGATTTGGATTTGCAGAAAAGACAAAGGATCATCGTCGAAACAATAGCTGGCTTACTACCAACACAATCCAGGAAAAGCACAGTGCCAATGGCTTTTCTTTCAAGTTTGTTAAAATCTGCAATAGTAGCATCAGCATCAACTTCCGCAGGTCTGATCTAGAGAAGCGCATTGGTCTGTAGTTAGATCAGGCAATTCTTGAAGATATTCTCATACCTGCAAATCCACATGGAAACAATCGCAACCCTCTCTATGACATAGATTCTATCTTGAGGATCTTTTCCTTTTTCTTGAAATTGAAAACTTTTGTTCAAGAGGCAAAAGTTTATACTTTAATTGCATTGATTAGATTATTAACATATCTGCAACTCTTGCCTTATGGGCAAGACGTAGTCAAGAAAATTGTTGAAATTAAAATTTTTCTTGGGCAAAAGTTTTCAATTTTAAGAATTTTCTTGACTACGTCTTGCCTATGTGGCAAGAGTTGCATATATGTTAATAATCTAATTTATTCTTTAATTGCACTAATTAGATTATTAACATATATGCAACTCTTGCCTCATGGGCAAGACGTAGTCAAGAAAATTCTTAACATTGAAAACTTTTGCGCAAGAGGCAAAAGTTTATTCTTTAATTGCACTGATTAGATTATTAATATATATGCAATTTTTGCCTCATGGGCAAGACTTAATTTAAAAAATTTGAAATTGAAAATTTTTGCCCAAGAGGCAACAGTTTATTCATTAATTGTATTGATCATATTATTAACATATATGCAACTCTTACCTCATGGACACGAGTTAGTTTAGAAAATTGTTGAAATTGAAAACTTTTGCCCAAGTGGCAAAAGTGTATTCTTTAATTGCACTGATTAGATTATTAACATATATACAACTCTAGCCTCATGGGCAAAACTTAGTTTAGAAAATTATTGAAATTGAAAACTTTTGCCAAGAGGCAACAGTTTATTCTTTAATTGCACTGATTAGATTATTAACATATATGCAACTATTGCTTCATGGGCAAGACTTAGTTTAGAAAATTGTTGAAATTGAAACCTTTTGCCCAAGAGGCAAAAATTTATTCTTTAATTGCACTGATTAGATTATTAACATATATGCAACTATTGCCTCATGGGCAAGACTTTAAAAAATTATTGAAATTGAAAACTTTTGTCCAAGAGGTAATAATTTATTATTTAATTGCACTGATTAGATTATTAACATATATGGAACTCTTGCCTCGTGGGCAAGACTTAGTTTAGAAAATTGTTGAAATTGAAAACCTTTGCCCAGAAGGCAAAAGTTTATTCTTTAATTGCATTGATCAGATTATTAACATATATGCAACTCTTGCCTCATGGGCAAGACTTAGTTTAGCAAATTATTATACTGTGATTATAAACATCAAATATAAATTGTTACTAATATTCTTTTGCTCAACACAGGTTTCAATATGCATTTTTTTAAGTTATGGCGCTTCAATCATTGAGTTACATGTTTATCCGAAATAATATTGGATGAGCTAAAATAGGGACCTAGATAATAAATACGTTGGTCCAATATGCGAATTTGTTACCTCTCTCGCACTAGTATTATAGACATTGACACTCCTCATTCTCGAGACCAACTGATAAAGTTATTGTTTTAGAAGATACATAATATATATATATATATATGTATATATATATATATGAAGGCTTTTTAAGTGTGTCCACCAAGCTTCTAGTCATATTAGTTGTTAATTGTGTTATTGTAATACCCCGTACTTTTTCTAGCTAATTTCATCTCAAGAATGTCTAGTATTAGCTTCTAAATTGAATGATGGTTATTCCATGTGGAATTCTCAGGATTTTCCCTCTTTTTCATGTGGAAAATTCAATAAGCTTTCCATCGACATAAGATTCGCCCAAATTCGATAACCGAATCAGAAGTTACGACTATTTCAAGTTCCCGTCGTAAAACAGCGCCATATTAGTCAGTGGCGCGCCGCGCCACAAGAGTAAATGACATTTGGCAAATTCCAGTAGGGGTCCGCGATTATGGCACGTCACGCCAGGGCCCAAATTCAGAATTATCCTTTTCCAGTGTCTTAGCGCTATTTCCTCCGCGTCGCACCAAAGTTCCAGGTCACAAAAAAATGGGCAACGCGATGGCTCTACGTCGCGTTATTCCTTAGTTTTCCAATTGTCAAATTCCAGTGACACGGCGCGATAGCGCCGCGTCGCGCCAGGGGTTCAGTTCGAAAATTTTTTACTGAAATTAAATGACGCGTCCAGGATTAAAAGGGGTCAATTTTCTACCCTTATTTAAATCCAATAACACGTGATTCAGCCACTTTTCACCCAAAATACACTCTCTTCTCTTAAAAACCTCTCAAGAATAAGCTAGGGTTTTCATAGAAAATCCAATTCCAAGAAGGTTTCACCGTCAATCTTCATGAAATCACGAACTAAGGTACGCGTAGTGTTCATTTATGGACTCCTTTCGTCCATGAAGCCCAAGAATCTCTTTTCTAAGTTTAAGTTTATGGATTTCTTTATGAATTTCATGTTGGGTTTGTTTTGAGTATGTTGAGAATGATCAATTGAATTCAAATCCATGTAGGGTGATAAATTCTATGTGGGTTAAATTATTATAGATATAGATTCATGCAAACCTATGACTAAACCCTTGAATGATGAAATTAGAATTGAACCATGATGTTTAATTATTGTACGATGATGTTTACATATACCATGCCTACAATATGTTTGATTAAATGCCTAGATGAAGGAAAAGTGCCTAACTAGCATGATACCATGAAATCCCCATGTATGTACAAGTTATACCTATCACATGTCTTGATGAAATGCTTTTATAAATGTATTATGATGTTAGTTATATGTTCAAGTAAGTTATGCTTGGTCGGTTTTCTTCCATCGAGTCCTGGGGGTGCTCGTACCCGAAACATTAGCTGTGAGCCTAGAGTCATGTCATGTTTTCACGATACTCTCAGTCAAGCTATGATCCTTAGACTTTAGACAGTCTTATAACTCAGGAAATCTCCATGATCTCATGAACTCAGTCAGTTATTAGATATCAGTAGTATTCTATCAGTCAACGAAATTCAGTAACTCAATCCATGTTCAGTTTAGTAAATCATATTCAGTGTCTATTCAGATGGGAGTAGAAATTAGCACCGAGCGAACCCAAGGATGAGAACTCACCTGTTATATGAGGGTGTGATTCTTAGAAACAATCCTTGCATTCCAGAACTGTGTAGCCAGCATAGGTTGAGACATCATAGCCTGCTATATGAGGATAGATGAGGTGGCTTATCCAGCTATATGAGGGTTCCCACCGTTCTCACTAGAGTTACCTGTTATATTAGGGCCACTCACATGTTGTCCTTACCAGTGGCGCGGTATTGACACATTCCAATCAGAGAATAGATTGGACCCCAATTCAGCTATAATGCATTATTTGGGGCATGTCGATTAGATGACTACCTCCTATAGTCTCAGTATCAGTCTCAATAAAAAAACTTAGATAGTTCTTCAGAATTCAGGACTGTCAGATACAGTTGACTCAGATATAGAATGGAACTCAGATAGTTCCATCAGATTTGAGACTATGAGATACAGTCACTCATGTTATCAGTTATATTCAGATTCATTAATCATGTTATCACAGTATTAGTGTCAGCTGTTATGTCTCATGCATGTATTCTCACGCTCATGATAGTTAGTCAGTTATTATTATTGTTCATGCATATGAACCCCATGCATTCAGCCTACCTCACATGCATACCATTACATTCAAAGTACAGACGCATTTGCACTATGCTGTCTTATACCATAGGTTCAGAGACACGAGCTCCAGAGCAACAGTAGATTCCAAATATCCGCAGACAGAGTTAGAAGTGAGTCCTCATTTTTTGAGGATATGATTATTTTCCTATTATCTCATTAATCAGTTTATTAGTTAGAGTTAGTTGGGGACATGTCCCATCAACTCCTTACTCAGACAGTTCCGTCAGTTAGAGGCTTTCTAGACTATCATGTTTCAAACTTCAGTATTTTCAGTTTTGTTTTGAATTTTCTATTACCCCACACAGATGTTATATTATTCAAATCATGTTCAGTATTGAACCTTATGGCCTATCAGTTCATGTTTCTGCATTATAAAGTATTTTATGCAGTATACAGGTACAAATATCAGTCATGGATTAGCTTGTGGTCTTTCGGGGTCATGAGCACCATGTAGCCTTCCGGGTACTAGATTTAGGGCGTTACAGTTATGTGTCCAAGTTTCTAATCACTTAAGCTTTATACTGTTAAGAAGAAATTTTAACTTTCTAATGTTTGTATTCAAGAAAAAGTATGGAAAGCAAGATATTTCACAAAACACCAGCAATGTCAAACAATGTACATGGAAAAAACAAATAAACACATGGTTCTCTCAGTAGCAAAAAAACTCAAAAACACCCTTCCCTCTTCCGTAGAGCCTGGGGCAACATATGTTGCACACACATAAATAATTTAATTCAACACAACTACTAGCAAAGCATGTCGTTCCCCCTCATGTGTTCTTCTTATCCTAGAACTAGGCTTTTAACAGAAAAGAAGCTGGTTCACATCTTGCAGCATTGCCATCTTTAGACGTGTTATACTTTCGGTGCGCGCCAGTAAGCTTCCCAACTGCTGCTTTCTGATGGAAAGAAACCATTAATTTCGATCATTCCCTGACGTAGAAAATAAGGCACAATTACACATCTTTGTCTATTTGATAAAGGGATGTACATTTACATGTATCTTTAAAAACAAAATATACTTACAAAGTATCTTTAAAAACAAAATATACTTACAAAATCTGATTCTTGTCGTGGCTGCTATGTTTCTCACGGGTTGCGTTCCACTCTCTGGACACACCGTGAGTGCACTGAGCAGTAAAGACAGCTACAACAGCAAGCATTGATGATGGGAATCTAAGCATTTCGTATTCAACCAGACATAGCTCGGTCAAAAAGAAAGATACGAGCTCTACCTGATTTAAACAATGACAAAAAGTTATATGAGTAGTGATTCAGATTGTTGCGTTATTTCTTCATGTGACAAAGACGTTTAACCGACCTTCTTATCAGACTGAGAGGCTTTAAGGAAACTGCCGCATAAACACATAAGTTGTAGGTACTGTCATGTTGAACTGTAAGGCATTAACCATCAACTTCTCCTGTGGATAAGAAAACGATTGAATCATTTAGCGAGGAAGAACAAAATGGAGATACAAGTCCTGATAATGTAAGATTTTGGTCTTTAAACTAACCATTTCAAGCACTTCTTTTCTGGCATAAGCCTTGTCAGAGATCAAAATTAGATCCTCCACTACAGGTACAGAAACCTCTTCATACTTGCAGGCAAGAAGCAAAACTGTTATTCCAACAAGCTAAAGTTTTTTCCTAATTACTGACTGAACTTCCAGGAATCTATCGATGAGATTCATAGTCAAATACAAGGTCTTCTCCATCAGTTCAAACTTGTAGTGAACCTATAAATTGGATTAAACGTTAAATGACACCTAAAATTATCACATTCTTCTTTATAAAACTCAGAAATGGCATGCAACAGCAAACACTGTATACCTCAATCAGTCAGTCAATAAGGATGCCTCTTATCCTCTCATTGATATCAAATTATTGTTCCATATAGTTTGGAGGGACGCAACCAGCGATCTGCAATTGAAAATGACATTAAAAGAAAGGGGTAAAAAATACATCTCCATTTCTTTTCAGATTTTCAATTAAAATTAAAATAGTAATCATACTAGATAGAATAACATCACAACAAAAACAACCCAAGTATACCCTCCGTGTGTCTATATATCTTATATTCTGCCCTATTATTTTACTGACTAAAAATTACAGTCCATGTTGAAATTAGACTAACTTTTATGAGTAATTTGGCAATCTATTAATCTTAATGAGATCCTATCCAAAAGAATTAGATAATCAATTGAAAAATATGGGACTTCTGCTAACCCTACACGCCATAATCCTAATAAGCATGTACAACAACAACAACAAACCCAGTGTATTCCCACACAGTGGGGTAATGAGCATGTACAAGTTGTAACCAAAAAAAACTTCTAACAAACAAATAGAGAGAGTGGAGATAACATCTCTACCTCAGCCTTCTTGTAGTAAGCATAGATGTCATCAATGTATTCCACTACAATGAGTTCGTTCTTTTTATCAAAACTGTCTATGTCCACAACTGACCAACCTTCTGCATCTTCCATCTCAATTTCCTCATCCTGAATCAAAGATTTAACACATCAATGGCAATCCACAAGAATTTATTCATAACCAAGATATATAGATTATATAAGCTTACCATCCTATCAATTTCCTCCATCATTGCTTCAGTATGCTGCACAAACATTAGCACGTCAGAATAACCAGTGGCCTTGTAATCTTCAGGATCGATAATAATGCAGTCTTCTGTTTCATTTCTAATTGGTGCCACTGGGATTTGTGGCTTTGTTATCTGTGGATATACAATGTTAACATCAGCTCAGTTATAAAATAAACCAGGAAGGGATAGACACTGTACCTCAACTTCTGATTTCTGCTGTTTGTTCGCGATTTGTGCAGCTAACTTCCTGAAATGTCAGTAACCCCACATACAAATTAAATATTACTCTATCTTCAACTCCAACTTTATAAATTCTACGGCAAAGCGCCTACTTAGTATCATGCAATCAAGAAATGAGACAAACATTGTGATCAGACGATGAATCAGAATAGGAGGGATCTTGTTAACAACATTGGCTTTGTTTCTACAATGAAATGAAAATAAAGTTAAAACAGGTAGACAAATCAAGCTTAAACTAAAAATCGAATGACCCCCTTTCGCCCCTCTAACTATACACTGGATCTACTAGTGAATAGAAAAGTTACAACTTTACACCAAAGTTACAAAGATAGCAGGTAGCTATTAGCCAATCCAAATATAGATTAGGATGGCAAGTGATAATACCGTGTCATTCAAAGGTCCACCACAAATTGCAAGTGAATAAAACCACTCCTTCGAATCTACAGCATAAGAGTCAAACACTAAACATTCGGGCAGCACATCTTTTCCTTTAACGTATATATTTTTGGCACTTAAAATACATGAAAAATGAATACAATTAGAATATATGTGTTACCATAAGTACAAAAATGACAAAATGAAAAGCTTAAAGATAGTAAACCTACCATTTCAACGTATTCAATCCACACTCGATGAACGCCCAAAAATCAGTGTTCAAGCTCGACAGATTATCAAATGCTTTAATATCACAGATGAAATGATGCTTCTGATAAAAAATGGATTGCGAAGCATCCGAATCAAAATCTGCCACATATGGTACCTAATTTCGTCAAATTTCCAAAAAATCCTTTCTCTAACAATGACAACTGTATGTCATCCAAAAAGCTCGTTATCGTTGTATGATAATTTGAATCTCCTCTCCAATGAGGGTCTGACTCGATTTATCTTGCTAGACATGATTATCAAAATCTGTAGAGTTATAAAGATAAAAACAACTATCAAATTAAAAATTAACAAAAAAAATAAGAATCAAGCTGCAAAATAAAATTTATTGGACAAAAAAATTAACCCAATGGGTTCACAAAACACCCAAAATCTAAATCTAAACAACCTGCTGACTAGACAATATGAGATCAGTGAGTAGAGAAACCACCCAAATCGCATTTTCATCAAGGAGATATAGATAGAAAAAATAGAGTTTATAAATTAATCTATACATTATAGAATGTGATTCACGGAAAAGAAAAGTGATTTTCAGCACAAAAAAATTACTAAGTAACAAATACTTCAAATGCATGCAATCAGATTAAGATAAAATGAGAGAAATTACCTAAAGTGCAGAGAGATGAATGGCAAAATCAAAAACCCTAAAGTTAGAATGCAATTATACCAAAGTAAGAGAGAAATACGAAGTTCAAGCTTTGAGATGAACTTTTTTTGTAGCTTTATGAAATTTCTCGTCACCTGAGCTTATTACAATGGGTAAAACATGAAAATAAAATTAAAGAAAAAAATAAAAATTAAAAATAATAAAAATCACAATAATAAATTTAAAGGAAAAAAAAGTGAAAAAAAGTAGAATAATAAAAGTAAAGAAAAAATTAAAAAGTGAAAATAATAAAAAATAAAATTTGAGAGATAAATGAGTATGGAAAGATTTAAAATATATTTGAGGTGTGGAGGGGTAAAATGATACTTTTAGTATATTAAAAAGTAAGGAAGACTATTCTTTAAAGACATTTTTATTTGGGGTCAAATATCTAAAATCACCCATATTTGAATCTATGACATGCAATTTCCTGAACGTTAAATTGCCTCATTTTTAAAATATAAAGCACACCCTAATTTAACCTATCCAATTCGACCCGACTCCATAAAAACACACACTAGGGCTCGTTTAGTTGAGAAAGAGTTATCCCGAGATAAGTAATCTCAAAACTAGTTATCCCGAAATTTATTATTCGATCATATATATGAGATAATCTATTCCATCACTATTGTGTAAATGATAAGATAAATAGTCACGATACTATCTAATAACTCACACCAAATACAATAAAAAATAATTCTTTATTTTATCTTGAAATTATTTATGCCTTGTACCTCACACCAATCCTCCCAAAGGAATGGATGGAGTACCATAAAAATTATGGTGTTCTATTTGAATTTTTTTACTGTAAATAAACTTGGGAAGCGAACTGTTCAAACAGGAAAACAACTAGGGCTAAAGTAGAATTTATTTGGAATATATCCAAGGATCTGACATAAAAAATTTTAAAAAATAAAAAGAAATCCATCGTCTTCTCCGGCAGTGTACTTGTGGAGATAATGCCGAAGAGAACAACGCACACATACTCAAGCGAAGACGCAGTACCGGACGGTCCGAATTCCGATCTGTTCGTCTATTACTGCAAGCACTGCAGTTCTCATGTCCTCATCTCCGGTTCGCATTCTCCCCCTATTCATTCCTTCTACTTTCTCAATTTTCAATTTTTAGTAGAAAACTTTGTATTGGAGTTGCTTTATAGATTTTTAGAATTCAGGTGTGGATGTTTGGAAGGAATCAATTGAATTAAGCTTAAGCTGAACAGTTTTGAAGAGTCAATTAGGTAGAAATCTCCTGTTGAGAAGTTCATCTGAATTATCGAGTTATTATGTTATTGTAGTGCTTATTTGTTTGCCTTTTTTTGGTTCTATGGTGAATATGATACATGCTACATTGAACCTGTGTTGTTGAAGGCGTGGTTGAGTGCTTAGTCCTGTGTTGTCGAGTTATTATGCTTAGTTGAGTGCTTCGCGTCGCTTAATGTGCGCTTCAGTCTTGTAATCAAGGTTCAAAAGCATACTTTTCTTTGCCAATGAGTCTCTTCTGAACAAGTGACAGTAAATAATTGATATTTTACTTGATCATAATCTTTTTTCCGAGTTCTTTGTTCATATATTTGTCATTCATGCTTGTAATTATTAGTCTTGGACTAATCATATATTTGTATATGTTTATTTTTTAAACGATTTATTCGTGCTTTGTGCTTAAAGCTCCAATGGGGCTTTTTTGCACTTTTTGCTTTTGATAGCACGGCAATTAACTTTGAGAATATCTACTTTCCAATATCATTCGTTTCTTCAAATTTGGGTATGCAATGAACTGTAGTCTTTGGCTGTGTGTGCACGGATTAGATGTGAATAGGTGCTGCATAACCCTTTCTTGTTATTGGCATATTGGTGTAAGATTTCCATCCGATTATTCGAAGAATGAGAGAGGAGTTATTGTTATTTTTACTATATTATGGCGCTAATGCCAATCACAGGGCATTCTCCTTGCTAAAGTGTTGTTGTAGATAATCAATTGCAGAAAATGCCAAAAAGGAAAACCGACAAAGCATATGTATTGGATAAAAAAAAATATCTTGCAAGACTGAGTGTAGATGATGCGGGAAAAGTTCTTCTAAAACGGTAATCTTTCTGCTCCGGTAAAATTTAGTTTATTGATGTTACTACCTTTACCAGTACATGAAATCAGCTGTATGTAAGAAAGGTAAAACATTTTGTGTCAAGATTACAAGGTGTTTTCAGTTTAAAATGGAATTCCTTGCTCTGTTTGAAAAGGAAGTGCGGCTAGATGCTAACTGTAAGACTTAAAAAGAAGCTGATATAATCCAGCAGTGATGAACTTATTGTGGAATGCCATAATTGGAAGTGTTGCAAAAGGTCTATATGAGTTACTGGCATACATAAATAGAATGGTCATGGAGAATGTGCAGACCAAAATTATTATCAATGGGGAACCACAAAAATGGTGAATAAAATACAGTCAAATGTCAGTTAGAGAAACTGAACTAACCTGGACTAAATTACTTTGTCTTCCGATGAACTTTGTCGGCTGGCCTTTTGCAGTGTCTATCCATTATTATCTAGAAATTAGCTTATGTCTCTTTCGTCACTGGAAAAGAACTTTCTTATTGATGACTGATATGTGTAACAGTTTAATACGAAACATTCTTTTGAATCCTTCTGCTTTTGCTTTAAAGTGGTGAAGGGAAACTGGAGAAGCAGTTTCGGATGTCCTGTAAGGGTTGTGGCCTGTTTGTCTGCTATCGGGCAGAGGAAGATCTGGAGACTGCATCCTTCATATATGTAGTTGATGGGGCACTTAGTACTATTGCAGCTGAGACAAATCCACAGGTATTATATCTTTACAGGTTTTGTTGTTATTCACTTCCTGGCTGAATTACATAGTTATGCCCACATATTCTCTGTATTTGCAGCAAGCCATGAAATTGATTGTTGTCTGGTTTCTTGAAGATCTTTTCCGCATTAGTTTGTGTAATCTTTCTGTATTCTATGTCTCTTGCTTGTTTGTAAGATCATGTAAAATCTTATGCTTTATTCTATCACAGAATGCTCCTTCTTTTTTCATTTATGGTAGGGGAGAGTCTTATATGTCAACTTATACGCATGTTCTTCCAGATACAGATATACCTTAGGAATTAAAATTTCCATGTTGTATGTAGGATGCTCCTGTACCACCCTGCATCTCACAGTTAGAAGGTGGCCTTGTGCAAGTGGCGATAGAAGTCGAGGATCGTGCCCAACGGTCAGCAATTACAAGTAAATAATCTGTCAATGATTTTTTGGAAATTAGACACTCTCATTTGCTGCAATTCCTTTAGAGTTGGGAAATAATTTGTCGACTGAACAATTCTACAGATGATTAAGTACACTTAATAACTATTCCTACTCTTCTGCTAGTTGTAAAAATTGAATTTAGTGGTTGTACTGGTAAATTATCTTTTTTGGCGTCGATATTGTTGTCTCAGGTGATCAAACTCAGAACTTTCATACTTTTTTTTAAAAAAAAAAACTCATAACTTTCATATGGAACTGGCTCTGTGGTGGGAGGATAGAGCAAGTTTGTTCGGGGTCAGCTTTATTGTATCACTATCAGGGTCAACTCTATTGTAAAGTAGTCATTTGATGAAAAAGAAAAATGGTTATATGATAATAACAGGGTCAACTCTGTTACAATGATATGCTTTCGGACTCGGAAGAAGACTCTCTTTGGATGTGACTTGGGCATTTTCTCTCCTTGTCTTAAGAATGCACTAACGTTAATCAACTTACTTAGAAGAAGTGACACTTCTAATATCTTCGAAAGAACCTTATTTGACATTTATATTGTTATAGGAGTGAATGCAGATGATGTTCGAGTCACTGTAACCGCACCTGCAACTCGTGGGGAAGCTAACAATGAACTTTTGGAATTCATGGGCCGAGTATGCTGAACATTTTTGTTTTTGACTCTTTGCAAAACTATCAAATTTGAGTACGTAATTTAGATACTTTGCTGGTTCATTCGCTGAACCTGGGATTTTCTGTTGACGCAGGTACTGGGTCTGAAATTATCTCAGATGACTCTCCAAAGAGGATGGAATAGCAAATCAAAGCTTCTTGTTGTAAGTCCAAATTAACACTTCTTGCTTTACAGTGTTGTTGCTCCATACACACTTCTACTATTTTCTTTATTTAACTTTTTTTTTGGTCAATTTCCTCTTTGGTTTAATCAAACTGTAGATATTCTCTAGTGCTAGTTTCGACATCAAAGCACTTACTATTTTCTTAAAAAAAATGTAAATATTTTCTAGTTCCTTTGAAAAATAAAGCCATGTCTCTTATCAAAAAAAAAAAAAAAAAAAAAAAGGAGAAATAAAGCCATATTTCGACCCTGTATAGATCTTGTGAGACACTGAGCATGAGTCTTCCCTGCTAATTGCTATCTTCGGCATGCGTAGTATGGCTATAGTGTCAAGTTCCGAGGCTTAGTGTAACAGTGAACTGAATATCAAATTCAATAGAAGCTTCGCTGAAGAGTATTTGCAGGATCAAAATTCTGGATGCCTTTGAATAATTCCTGGTAAGCAGCATGACAAGAGGATTTAGGCATGTGTCCAGGCTATGTTGCTCGGACTCTTCAAACATGCTGACGGGTGTGTCGGATCCTCCAAAATAGTGTGTTTTTGAAGGATCCGACACAGGTGCGGCAACTTTTTTAGAGAATTCGAGCAACTTAGGTGTCAGGGGTGGCTGTACATCGACGAGATTTTCAGTTGTAAAGGGACAAATTGAAACATCAAAGCCCATAGACATTAATAAATTTTTTTAAGGGAATTGCTTAGCGGTGCTGGGTATGTTGTTGGAATTGCTTAGTGGAGTGTTCATTCCTGGCAAGGACTTCGATCAATTTCATAAGTGAAAAGCTTCAGTCACAATTTTTGTACTTTGAAAACACAAACTATAGTACTAAATCCTTCCATTGTGACACAAGATACATTTTGGGTTCGCATATTAATAGTTATTTCTAAGTCGACTTCTCACTGAATTTTTTTCGCACTGCATCAGGTGGAGGATTTGACAGCTAGGCAAGTATACGAAAAACTCTTGGAGGCTGCCCAACCTTGAGATGACTCATGGACCCTAGTAGTTTTGCTTGTCATATTTATCCATGTTTGTAACATTGGATTTTCAGTTTCACAAAATTGAACTCAGTATCTATGCATCTGCTGTTCTGATCTTACTGGAAGTTCTTGTTTCCTGCTTAGCAATATTTACCTGCAAGGGTTCTTCTTCCCATTACCAGTTTTTGGGGAATGCTAATATGTGCCTACAAATGTCTTCGTTTTGTAGTCTTTTTTAATCGGAGCTGAAAATTTGTCCTGTGAAAATGTTTTGCTCTTGCTGATTTTTGTTTTAGAAAATCAGCACAAGCCATAATCAGAAGCAAAGGAAACTGGTTCCCAATGTCAAATACAACTCGAAATATTGTATTTGAAATTTTCATGCTCAAATACTATTTTCAAATTAAGTGATTTTTTTCAAAAGAAAATAGTAGAGTAATTCTCATGACCAAATGAATGGCCAATATTCATCCTTTTATTTGTACGAGGCTAAGCGATGAGATTGCACTGCTTGTATGGACAATAGTTCCAAACTTCATGTATTCTGCACGTGAAGCACGAGTAAAAAGATGAAAGCTAAGAATAATGCATTGTAGTTGTTAGTATATGACAATATACCCAATAAAAATCTCGTAGAATGACAATAAAAACAACAGATTATGATAGACATTATTAGTAAAAGACTAAAATACTATATGGCTAGTACAACGAGATTAACTGCAAAAAATAAAATAATGTTGTACATACAATAAAGGGAAAGAAAAAAAACACGAGCAGTTTTTATTTCCATTTTTAGTTTTCTTAGTATAAGAAAACGAAAGAAGACCGGACCGGTGCTTAAAATTTGAAATTACAATGTCGTTTCGTTGGAAAACAAGTTATTCCGAAATTAGTTATTTCACTCCTTTTAAACTACAATATCGTTTACAAGGAAAACAAGTTATTCCAAAATTAGTTATTCCACCATCAAGAAGGAACAAGAAAAATATTATAATTCCGACATAACTAATACTGAAATGAGTTATTCCATTCATTTTATCTCTTCTAATTTAATCCCAAAATTAATTCTTCTTAGACCTCCTACCAAACTATACCCCGGTCTTAACAAGCCAAAACATTTGATAGGGAGGAATATGTAATTCCATCTTTCAAGGAAAAAAAAAAGGTCAAGAAGGGGAAAAAATAAAAAAAAAAAGGAAAGAATTGAATTCCTTTCCGTAAAATGGAAAAGGAAATTCGATATGATGGATTGGGATTTTATGATTCCAAAACCTTAAGAAAAGCTAATTGCGGTTACTACTAAGATATAAGATTACAACAACATTCACAGATTAGCTTTTAAAGCAAAACTACTCATAGCAGAAAAATTATCAAATCGGTGAAAATAATGGAGGCGGAACTCAAAGAATTGGTGAATGATCTTCATTCTCTCAAGAAATCAATCTCAAATCCTTCCCATCTTGCCCTAATCGACAAGGTACTTTCATATATCCAACTACATTCCTTTCCCTTTTTTTTTCTTTTTGCTAATCGTCAACTTGTTCACACCTACAACTACATTGCTTTTCTCGATTGGACAACTTTTTTTTTAATCTATTAGTTAAGCGTTTATGTTTTTTTTGAACCACTTAATTGGCCTAAGTTCAATGGTAATGTGAATTATTCAATCTCGTAATTGTTAAACCCCAATGTTAACTTCAATTCAACTGGATCTACTGTCAAAATGAAAAAAAAAGTATTATGGGGCCAATTGATTGAATGCTGGTTCAAGGGCAGGGTGCACTAAAGCCCCCAATTATGCACGTCCGGGGAAGGGCTTGGACCACAAGGGTCTATTGTACGCAGCCTTACCTTGCATTTCTGCGAGAAGGTGTTTCCATGGCTTGAACGTGTGACTTCCTCGTCACATGAAAACAATTGATTGAATGCTGGTTATGTTCAGAATTTAGGTTGCCTAGGTCAACACCGATTCAATAAGTCATTCTTTTGATGCATTGGATATGCAGTTTATTGGACTTACCTGCAATTGGAATGTTGGGCAGTGTTTTTGATTTTTCATAAATTGCCTGCATTAAGCATTGCAGTTTCATAGAAAAAGAAGAGGATTTCTAGGGTTTTTTTGTTTGTTTGGAATAATTTGAATTTAAATGGTTAATTATGGTCGGTGAGGTTTCATCTAGCCGACCCAAGCTTGTTCAAAATTGAGGCATAGTTGTTGTTTGTAAGCATCACATTTGTTTCAATGTATTTATAAAGGTATCCAAGCTCACACCCTTCATAATATTTATGCTATATAGGCATTGGTTCATGCTTTTTGCTATGTAGGTGTCCTTCATGTTTACTTCATATTTGTAATGTGAAATGCATATATTTGCCATTTGATATCCCTCACGATTTGCTTAAAGTAGAAACATTATTGGGCTGGATTTTGTTTTTTCACATGCACTTTGTTTGTTTGATCGTCTGAACCTACATGAACCTTAAAGACTCAAGGAGGAGAAACTCCGTCAATGGTTTTTTTATAGAATTTACTGCAGTATTTGTTAAAAATATCACCATATCTTTCAAATGCCACTAACCTTCAATCTTTTATTTTCATGTCTGGTCATGAGATTTTGATATATTCTTCTCTTTGGTCATATTTCTAGATGCATTTGCATGCTGAAAACATCGCTACTCTTGAGAAGTCAGGAACTACTCGCCGTTCAAAAGTCAAGGTTAGTGTATATAGTCATATTGTCATTGGAATTAACTAAGAACTTTAGTCAAATAACAACACGATTGTGATGATGTCAGGACATGAGTGCTGAAGTTATTGATAGCAATCCCTATAGCAGGCTTATGGCACTCCAGAGGATGGGTATTGTGAATAATTATGAAAGAATACGAGAATTCTCAGTTGCCATAGTTGTATGCACTTTATCTCCCTCCTTGTGTTAAATTCTGTAGTTATAATGTTATAGAACTGAATGTTTACTCTCCAGTATTGTTTTGCATGTGTCATGACTTCTCATTATGCTGTGACTGCAAAAGGGCTTAGCTCCCTAGTTAAGACCTAGTAACTGCAAAATCTTTAGTATGTCCATCAAGCCATCAGAATAATTATTTAGACTTCACTCTTTTTAACATGTATTTGAGTATTCTATATTTTACTTTAGACTAGCATAGAAAGCCTCTGCTAGTCCTCGATATTTAAATGCTCATGATTTTGCAATTTCTTCATGACAGGGCATAGGGCCCTAGTTAAGACCTAGTAACTGCAAAATCTTTAGTATGTCCATCAAGCCGTCAGAATAATTATTTAACTTCACTCTTTTAAACATGTATTTGAGTCTTCTATATTTTACTTTAGACTAACATAGAAAGCCTCTGCTAGTCCTCGATATTTAAATGCTCATGATTTTGCAATTTCTTCATGACAGGGCATAGGTGGTGTTGGCAGTGTTGCGGCTGAGATGCTGACAAGGTGTGGCATAGGTCGTCTTTTGTTGTATGATTATGACAAAGTGGAGTTAGCTAATATGAATAGGCTATTTTTTCGCCCAGAGCAGGTGTTTCTAGAAATATTCTTATTTCCATTTCCCCTTGTGTACATATCTAGTAGCTAGTGAGCGATGACATTTCAATATTGATATTTTGTTTTGCTGAGCCAAAGTTTTTTTATATTTTTCTAACATGATAAGGTGGTATCTTTGTTTTATTTATAAAGAACTTATCGCTTTCGCATTTAACCATACAATTCTAATGTCACTTCCAGGTTGGTATGACGAAGACAGATGCTGCTGTACAAACTCTTTCAGAGATAAATCCTGATGTTGTGCTTGAGGTAGGATTGTTTCCAATCATATCCATTCCTGAAGATATGATTGGAAGACATAAATGCCATGTTCGTTACCAGTTTCCAAAAAAGGGCATAAATGCCATGTTCTTGTAAAATCAACTGTTAATTACTCTTAAACGTGTTGCTGTTTTTTGAACTAGATTTTCTTTAATTGGAGGTGAGGTCTTAAGAAATTAGGACGCTTAGAATTTTGGCTCATATTCGACGAAGAAAACCTTCTCTTTCAGTATCCTTCTTATTTGTCTATTAGTATTTGTCTATTAACTTAAGTATCAATTCTATTTTATGTCTTTTTATCCGTTAGGTTGTGAGTATGATGACTTCACAGTGTTTAGGTCGTGAGCGTGCTGTTGACTTCTTCAAGTTTCTACTGGTCCCTGGAGCCTGGATGTATATAGTCTTTTCTTCAGTGGACTGCGCTAGAAAAATTGATCCAGACCATTTATGGATAAAAATATAACCCCATCCCACATCTAGAACTTGAAGCATGAAAGAAGCCAAAAATCCGTACTTTCAAGTCCCATCTCTTTCTCTCTCCCTATCTGGACCATGTCCAGTGCATGTGTTACCGGCTTGTGTTGCCTCAGTTGAAGACTTAGCATTGTTTCTGCTTTTACATACTGCATGACTGTGTATACCCATCCTAAAAGGTTGTTGGAAGTTTGTAGGATTTGAACGTTAAATTATTTAGTGTGGGTTGCTTGTGACATTTCTTTGCTAATGTTGTTTTACACTTTTACTGTATAATATGCTTTTTCTCCCGCATCTTTTTATTTCTTATGGTTTCCTCCATCTTCCTCTTATTCTCATTTAACTGGGTTGTCTTTGTAGAGCTACACATTGAATATCACAACAGTGGAAGGTTTTGACACATTTATGTCAAGTCTTACAAATAAATCATTCCAGCCAGCTAAGAGTGGTAGTGGGGTTGACCTCGTCTTGAGCTGTGTAGATAATTATGAAGCAAGGATGGTGGTAAATCAGGTGAGCAAATATCTACTACCTAAAATTCGAATTAATGGCCAGTGTGCGTTTTCATCCCTTAATTCCTCTGTTTGGAAGTATCTCAAAACTTGTTCTTTTCACAAGTATCCAAGTACTTCTTTAATCTGTATAAAATAAAGTTTATTTGATATTAGGTCTTAGGCTATTCGTTTGTTTGGTAAATTTGCCCACTAAGTAAATCATCGTAATGCAGGCCTGCAATGAATTAAACCAGACATGGATGGAATCAGGTAAGTGGCTGAATTTCAAGTTATATTTTTTGTCTTTCATGTGCGTCAGGGTACTCTGAAATAAACCATACATGGATGGAATATGGTAGGTGTATCTGAAGATGCTGTGTCAGGTCACATACAATTGCTGATTCCTGGTGAAACTGCCTGCTTTGCATGTGTGCCTCCTTTGGTATGTTTAGTGATTGAAATTTTCCCTAATGGCTTCAATCAAGGAGCACCAATCCTTACTTGAAGTGAGACTTGATTTCTGCAACAGTCCTCTATAACAAGCATAAGCTTAAGTTTGAGAAAAGTTATGAAACTACTTTGTTCTACCAAATTTCAGTTTTCTGTATGAATTCCAACGAAGATTGCTTTCAAGTAAACCAAATAATTCGCTGTAATGGAATACTTGTGCCTTTAGGTTGTAGCCTCTGGAATTGATGAACGGACCCTAAAGCGTGAAGGGGTTTGTGCTGCATCTCTACCTACTACAATGGTATGAAAAAACTTCACTCAATTATTTGTCTGTTCCCTTTCTCTATTAATTTTATGCATGGCAAGTTCTAAGTTCTCTGCCTGAAGATCACCATGTGAAATACTTTTAAATGATAGACAATTATAAAAAGAAACACTGGAAGTTTTGGTTGATGTTTGGTTCTTCTCATCTTTAAAATTGTCGTCTCTCTCTTTATAGCCCCATCTGCTGCTAATTTGGTGGCTTTTCTCATGTTCAATTCCCACTTGGTTTTGAAGAATAATATGAACTTATTTATGATTGATTGAAGCTGTATTACAAATTTGTTATTTGATTTCTAAATTAATATTCCGTCTTTGATAGGGAGTTGTTGCTGGACTTTTAGTTCAGAACACCTTGAAATACTTGTTGAAGTTCGGACAGGTGTCGCGATATCTGGTAAATCTTGCAATTTCTTCCCCCCAATAAGGAATGTTTATCACACTAAAGTTCTTTTTGGGTCTTTTTTCAACTCAATGTTGACTTGAGTTCCTTCAAGCCTTTGAATATGGAGTACTTTCTCAATCATTCCCTTTTATTGTGTATTCATCCTTAACAAATAACTGATTAAGCGGAGGAGTGAACGTTCCTCCTAAAAGGAGGACAAGGTGAACGGAGAAATTAAGTGTAGCAGAACACCTTTGATCTTTATAGTTTCTTTCTTGTTGCTTGTGTAGGGTTACAATGCCCTCAAAGATTATTTTCCAACAATGGAGATGAAGCCAAACTCACAATGTTCAAACGCTGCTTGTTTGGAACGACAGGTATAATGGCCATGGTCATACAAGTGAGGACGAATCTTTATTGGATATTCAGTTAAAAGTTTTGACATTTTATGTTGCACTCTACTTTGCAGAAGGAATACATCCTTGCAAAGCCTACCAGGGATGCTGCTGCTAAAGCAAAGGCAGACAAGGAAGTTTTATCAGCAGCACAAAACCCTGTTCATGCAGATAACGAGTGGAACATAAGGTAAGCTTCACAACTTAAACCAAAAAAAAAAATTTAAAAAAAAAAACAAATGCCTCGTATTGGTAAAAAAGACTTTAATAACTGTTTTTGATTTTGTTGTTGTCTTATGATTTTTCAGTGTTGTTGATGACGAGGAGGTGGCTGGTGCCAGTGGGGGAAATTCAGGTTTTCAGCCGCACCGATAAGCATATTTTGCATTATAGCCTCAAGTTATCTGCTAATTATTTGTTCAAACAAGAAGTTATTGCTCACTTAATTTCTTTGATGGATCATAATGCGTAACTTTAAAAACGAAGCCCAAGTTTAGCATGAAAATATCACACTCGGTATATAATAACTTTGAAATGTATTGTTTATTTTTATTGTAGGTGTCCTTCCTGAAGGTATTGTTCATGAGCTGCCAGTAGCTGATGAATACCCAAAACCACCTGTCACAGAGACTGTTGGTCCTGCAGATGACCTTGAAGAGCTCAGAAGGCAACTTGAGGCCCTTAACGCCGATTAGATTACTGAAATACAAAAAGGGACTTGTTGAAGATAAAAGAAGAACTTGCTCTAAGTTGCAGATGCTCATGTAAAATTAAGCTTGCTGGTGTGAGCTTTGATACACCTGAATTTTGGAGGCATTTATTTTTTTGGTCTGAATGGATAGACAGTGAAAAGTTGTTCCTATTCCCAGCATGTGGGATTGAAGACACTTAAAAGACAATGAACTAGTCTATACTGCAACAACTTACTGATAGGGATCGAGTTAGCATTGTATTACTAAAAGGTCAATCAAATATTGTCCCCATTTCATTTCTAGAAATTTTGAATGCCTGAAGGTGGTGTTGATACATCCTAAACAATGTTGCCGCATTCTTTCTTTTATCCATCTTTTTTGTCAATTGAAATGAACTGAAAAGTGCCAACAGATTCCAAGTTAATGCAAGCTGATTCTCTATCACTACAGGCTTAAGGAATGAATTGTTTCAATCAATTGACATACGAGAATCTGATTACAACTGGATCCACATAAGCATGTTTTTCTATTTTAAGCTCCTAACGAAATGGATACATAACAGCGTACGACTACACTTTTTCTCTATAAAATCAATTCACTTTGGAACTAAAACACCTGTTATAGTTGCTTAATGGGAAGTTGACTCATCATCTTTACGGTAACCAGTCGAGGTGTTCTATGGAATTCTGAGAAGTTTCAGTTTCGAGTCTTATAAAATGAGCAGTTACAAACATTGGTACACGTCTCAAGAGGTGGAACACCTTACATAGTAAATTGAGAGTTCTCAACCCTCTTAGCAGGCATTAGCTAAGATACATCAATCTTCAATCTTTTACCCAAGAGAAATGCATGACACATTAAAGCCGAGAGAAGAGTGTATCATAGGAGTGTCTATAGTTCTTCAAACTTGATTGAGATCTCTTTCATCTGTGGTTGATGCTTCCTTACCTACAATTTGGATTTAAAGAAGTTCACAAACCAAAATAACTGATATATGCTGCTCCATTTTTCACCAAGGATTATAAGTACAGAGAAGAAATCATTTTTTGGAGAGGAGTTTGACACTAAAAATACTTACTTTTATGCCAGCCATTGACAGAAGTTTGTGGGAAGCAACATAAGCCGTGTCAGAACCGTCTAATCTCTTCTCCACAAAATAAATAACCTCTGAAACACCAGACTGCAAATACAGATATTTGTTAAGTATAAATCAATGGAAAACCAAAAACGGAAGGTGGAAGATGAAGAGATTTAAAGTTAATTACAAACCTAATTCCCAGTGCATTAAACTTTATATCTTGATAAAGTAACAAATGTGCCTACTTATATCTGTATTTATCTCGATTTTGCAAGGGATTGTGAGCACAAAATCCTGATGCAAGTTTTTCCACTTCAAAAGTGAGATGTAAACTCTTTTGCAAAAACTGTTCAATAGCTTTCCACTAATGGGAATCTAACGATTTGTTGTCTTCACATAATTTCTGCTAGAGCATGTGTCTCACTGGAAATTTATAAAAAGTGAACATCCAAAAAAAGCTTAAGCTCCCAAACAGCAGCAATCTTCCATATTATCAACATAGTAGAAAATGTTCTTGTGAGTGCTATAGATATGTCGAGGTCATATAGGATCAGACTTACTTGAATGATAATCTTTGCGCATTCATTGCAAGGAAACATTGTCACGTAAAGCCTCTGTATAATAGTTGTAAGACGTATTCTGTGAGATAAATGGCAAAACGCAGGCCAGATAAAATAGTTCCCAACTGACTTGATTAGAAAAGAGGCTGTCTAGATACGGAAAAAAGGGGGATTGGCAGTGACAGGAAGTCAGGGTTATATTGCACAGGTCAAGACCGAAGCTAACCTGTCCTTCAGCAGATGCATGATTTGTATTCAGGATGGCATTAACTTCAGCATGACAAACATAACTGCAAAGAGAACTGGTAAGCTTGATATGAGGCAGGTTCATCAAACGTAGATTGAGCAAAACTTTTTTCTTGTATGAGACATTGGTATGACTATTGTTGTTCTTGAAATAAGTTAGTATGACTAGTATGGTAATTACAAATTAACAAAACGATATTATGTAGGCTACGTACGTAAATTGCATATAAGAATGTCTCAGAGAAGCTTATTACTTACGGATACTTCGTCTCCAAAGGATTCCCATTTTTAGATTTCTGAAATGTTAGAAATTAGTCAGAATCACAATGACGAAAAAAAGGATATTTTCTCTAAGAACGCTAACAACCTTTGCCCAAGGAAGCTTGTCATCTGAACAGCCACGTGGGAACCCATTGTATCCAATGCCTGGCTAAAAGTAGAGCATCAATTAGATGGAATCTAATAACCTATTGGCAATGAATATTATGCCCAACTGTGTCAATTCTAGAAATCATGTAATTAGCCTAATCAAACATTCATGTAGTACAGGGAAAACACATCAAATAAAAATTACCCATACGAAGAAGACAACAAATCAGAGAGTCAAAGATGGACTTCCAACATCAAACACTGATCCATCTCAAGTGAAAAATTCACAATTATATCCCATGTGTCGCGATGTGGCCAATCTATTCTATGTCAAGTGATATAATCCAGATAGAGCATATATTGAATTATACTAACTATTGTGCAAAGACTAAAGCAACTTAAGAGGGGCAACTGACGACTCGCGTCTTGCAAATGCTTGCAGTTTCTAACAGAGCACTTCAGAATGGTGAATGCAGCTTAGTTTACCTCCCTACTATTGCAGAAGTAATCATATCAATGTCATCTTTTCTGCTCATTTTAAACCAATATGACATATTAGATGACTCATTCAATAGAATGGCAAAGTATTAGGATCATCATCGTTCTCAAATCAAGAAATGATTAATGACAGTATCTTAAGTGAATACAACCAAATATTGAGGTATTAAGTGAATCAACTAGTTCATCTATCTTTGAGCTACTCCAGCAAGACAATCAGATCATTTTATGCAGTTCTTCCTAATGATATAGTTTGCACAATAAAACTTAATGAAATGAAACATTTTTCAGCTATCAATAGACAGATCACTGATTCCATCAAATATATCTCACCTAGTATTACGTAATTTTGACTCACCAAACATGCTCCAACCTGACAAACATCCAAAAGAGGGTTAGTTCCAAGGGAGCTTGTGAAAACTGAGTCAAGAAAGCTAACCTCGAAGTAGAAATAAAGCAGTAAAAAGTGGAAATATCATACAATAGAATCAGAGCAATTAACTAGAGCACCATTGTCTAGTTTTCTTATCAGTATTGTTATTATTACTCTCCTACTATCTTATTCTTCGATTTTAGTATCACGTGTTGTCTCTTTGACTTCAGTTATCATATTATTTTGTTGTTGCCACCGTCCTCTTCTCCACTGCTTTCAGTATGGCTTCTTAATTATTGTATTTACTTTAAATACTTGATTTTATATATGTTTTACTTGATCTGAGAGTTTATCAGAAACAACCTCTCTACCGTTGTTCCCAAGGTAGGGGTAAGGTTGCGTACACAACATGCTCCCCAACCCCCACTTGTGGTATGACACTGGGTGTGTGGTTGTTGCATTTAACTAGAGCACCATGAACAAGAGTCATTTAGATAAGTACAGCTTAACATGCTACTGTATATAAATAGCTTCATTCAGCTGGAGGGAACCCAATCATCGCTCATTATTAGATAACCTTTTCTATCGTGAGGTTAAAATGTCAACAACCACTTATAACTACTTTGGTTTCACCTAAAAGGCAGAATAAATAAGAAATACTAATCAGTAGCTTTTCTTCCAGAATTGGAGCTTTTAGTTTGTGTATCATCTGAAGACAACTCAGTATTTCCTATTCTGTTTAAGAAAATAGTCCATTCCTTCTTTTCTATTTAGGAAGGACTCTTCTTAATAACGTGGATCCATCAAATTGACAAAGTGAACGCAGTGAAGAGTGAAGTATATGTAGCTACCTCCATTTCAATTTGTTTGTCTTACTTTCCTTTTTAATCTGTTTTAAAAAGAATATCTCTTTCCTTTTTTGGCAATTCTTTAATTCGATTTTGCATGTGTCATGCTTAAGACAACAAAATTAAAGGATATTTTGATATATTCTTTACTTTCTTAAACTCCGTGATAAGTACAAACTAAAACGGAGGGAGTAGATTTTGGCAATACTATACTTACATTCAACAAACACGTGGTGTATAATTCCAATAATACAACTTCAAATTCATAAAAAAGCTAAAAATCAATTCACAAATTATATACTAATACCTGCCTGTTTGGATCCTTAGACCTTTGAGCAGATAAAAACGCAATCGCCATAAAATAATCATCCCACGACAAATACCTACACTCACAAAAACCATTTTTCGCTTACTATTTTTTCAAAATAAAAGCGAAATACATAAAATTCAGTACTGAAATCAATAAAAACAACAAATCTACAAACCCTAATCGTTTGGAAGGATCAAATGGGTTTTTCGAAGACGATTTCCGTTGCTGTGAACGATCGACTCCCGAACTATCCGAGTCAGTAACAGAAGGCCTTTTGGGATTGAAGAAGAAGCGAATGGTCATAGCAGAAGCAAAGGCGCCAATTACTGCGGCAGCTGACACCAGCGTTAGCTCTCTCGAATTCATGGCTTCTCAGTGAAATCTCTTACAGTAGAAGCCAAATCGAAAGGTATTTTTTGCTTGCGGGATAGTGTATATAACAGTCTATGTTAGTGATGGTTTTATTTCGCGCCAAAATTGTACCTAAAGAAAAAGAAGAATAAAAACATTATGAAATAAGATGGATGAATGAATATTTAATTTGGTCCCTCACAACTGATAGATCTAACTCACAGTTATTTTTTAATCATCCCTCACAACTTACAGATCTAACTCACAATTCTTTTTTAATTGCTTAAAATATAAATTGTGTTGTCAATTATGAATTTAAATATAAATAAATAAAACAAATAAAAATATAATATGACATCAACTATAAAATACAAATATAAAACAATTATATAAAATACTAGTGTGAATTGTATAAAATATAACTGATGTTGCAAATTATAAAATATGAATATAAGTGTGAATTATAAAATACAAATACAAATGTTAACTATAAAATATAAATACAAAAATAATTATGTCAACAAATACAAAAATAAGAAAAAAGTGAAACAAAAGAAAAAAGAAAAACTACAAAAAAAAAATAGAAAAAAAAAACAAAAGTTAAAGATGCAAGGGAGAGAAAAGGCAGAATTCAAAAAAGAAGATGAAAAAAAACAAGTAAAAAAAATAACAATAAATACTATAAATATAATAAGTGATTAAATATTTTCTTCATCGTTCATGACTTGGGCCTCATTTGTTTGCACTTAACGAATGTCTGAATCTGAATGATTCAAACTTAAACCATTAAGTTCATTTGTTTTTCATTAAGATAATGACTCTTAATAGGTCTAAATATGTCATAATCATTCAAATCTGAAATGAAGTCTTAATCATTAACAAATATTCTTGTGTTTGATAATATTCATCATCACTCTATTCATGATTATATTCGAACCCCTTCGATAAAAAAATATACTATTTATACATGATTAAAATTATTTTTTATGTGGTTATAGTAGATGTTGAACCCTTCGATTTAGTTTTCTTTAAATATTAAACCCCTTACTAAAAATCTTGGCTCCACCTCTAACCATCACTAACCACCTCTGTCACTACCACCATTGTCAACCACTACCTAGCCACCAACCACCACCATCACCAACCACCTCCAATATTCATGATCATAATTGCTACTAACCACTATTTTCAGCTAGTACCATATCTACCACCTTCATTATTTTAATTATATCTGCAGTTATTACCACCGTCAACGCCAACACCACCACCATCATCATCAAACACTATCAACTAATCCCAGCTACTAACCAACTCATGTGTCAAAGCTAACGTTACCATTAATTATCACTAACACATCATCATTATCCATACATTGTACGACGATGACCACCACCGCCATTGTCACTGGTGTCGCCACCTCTACCACCGCTTCAACCAACATCATCGCTACAGTATATTTCTACTAATAATCATCGGTATCATCACAGCTAACAACAACTCCAAATACCATCAACACATCGTCAATTATCATGCATTTATTTTTTAAGCTATCACAATCAACACCTCCAACTACTAACATCAACCAACTTCACATCACTATCACTACCAATCGTCACCATCATAACAGTCACTACAATACCAAACATCTCCATCAACAAAACTATCACCACCAACATTACTAATCATTAACATAAATACAAACCATCTCCATTATCACTAACAAATCTAAATATTTTTTTCAATTAAATAATAATTTTATTGTATTAAATTAAATATTTTTATAATATATAATTATTTTTTATTTGAATTACATTTTTTATTATATATGTAAATAAATAAATTTTGCATATTCAGATATTGAAAACAAATAGTCTTAACCATTAAGTTTTCAAATCTGAAGACAACATCCTAATCATTTAGATATACATTTAGATTCAGACGTTTGAATCTCAATAAAAATAAATGCAACCTTATACTCGATTTAGTCATATTTTAAAAAAATAAAAAATACAATTATAATAGAAAAAAATGAGGGAAAATGAAAAAAAAAAAAGTGGATGCGTGAGATAGAAGAAAAAAAAAGAAATAAATAGAAATAAAAATTAAAGACATTTTATTTTATTTTTTTTAAAAAGAGAGGTTTGTGAATTATAATTTTGATTTAGACTAATAGTACTCACATTTTTGCTGAAACATATTTCAGCAATGTTTCGTGACATGTTGAAGCTACATCAACCCCACCCAAAAAAAAAAGGCTGAATGACCTCTGAATTTTTCGACTTTTTTCGTATTGACACTTCAATTAGGATATGTATCTCTTGAACCCTTTTATCATTAACAAATTCTGTCGATTAAGCACAATTGCTGAATGACGCTGACATAGTGCGACATGTATAATACACTCTCCTAAAGGAGATTGAAAAGTCATAATTTACTGTAATTTTCTTCTTCTTTTTTTAATTTCTTTTTTCATATTAGTAGACGGCAAAATTCTCAACATTATAATTGTTTTTTAATAGAAAAATTCAGCATTAAAAATTGATATTGGTTGGTGAAAATTAACGAAGGAACATGTAAATATAGAGAAAAATGATTGTTTTTTGGTGACGTGGATGATGATTTTAAATTGGTCTCACCATCAGCTCGTCGGAAAATGAGTTGGAAGGCAATGCTGGTGTTTCGATGGTGATTTAGTGGTGTTGGGAGCGTGATTAATCGTGTTGAAATAATTTTTTCGGTGAATTTTTCATCAAAAAAATAAGATATGAACACTGCAACACCACCAAAGTTTTAGTCGCATCATTCACGAAGCCAAAATGCATAATTCGATTAACAATCAACATTATAGGGGAGGCTATTGTTTCTAAATGAATTTTGGTTGTTTGGAACAATGCGCCTGTAGGTAAACTTTTATGGGCAACATTGAAATTTTCTTCCTTTAATGATTGTTGGGTGTTATTTTAGTGAAAAATGGAGGAGTAAAGGTAAATTTTAATAGTGAAAAATTAGAGGAAGAAGAGGACAAAAAATATTTTTTTTTAAAAATAAATTATTATTGTTGCTTGTTGTACATGAATGCATGTTGAATTGATATTTTTTTTCTTGATTATTGGGTGTTGTTTTGATGAAGAAATAAGAATTGAAAATAAGGTTTAATGGTGGAAGAGTAGGAGGAAGAAGAAGTTAAAGAAATAAAATTATTTTTTTTTTTTTTAAATCATTTTTTATAACATGTAATTTTACTATTGATTATAATTTTCATGTCATAGCAAGTAAATTTTACGTATCAAATTTAATTTAAAATTATGTAATTTATGCTTAATTGATACTCTATATTTTGTGCATGAATAAAGAATTTAATAAGTGTACGGGCTAATTGAGGTGCAATACAAAAAAAAAAAGTTTTAAAAGTTCAGGGTCTGTTCCTGCCCCCCCCCCCCAAAAAAAAGACATGTTACAGCTAGCCAATCATTTTGGGACAGGTAAGCAGTGCTACGTGGTTATTCACCGCCTTCTCCAATTAATGGCAGGAGTGTGGCGCGTTTTTCGTGTGACTCCCGTCCTCGACTTGTTCGCCCCACCTATAAAGAGTTCAACAAACAGTTGAAATTCAATTAATTAACAGGAAATAAATTGGGGCACAACAATAATTCTCTCTCGCTATCTGCAAATTTTCATATATTAGGGATTTTCCTTAACCATGGTAAAATATCAAACTTGAATCTCTTGTTTACTTTTTCTATTTGGTGTGTTAATGTCTTTTTCTTGCTTGTGGCTCATTATTTTGTTTAATTGCTGTGATCCATGTTGGGCGATTTCATGATTCAATTGTGTCTTTTAGGTCAAAACTGTGTCTTCCAAGAGAGCCTTAGATCTGACGATAAAATTTTTAAATCAATGGACAAAATCCAATGATAAACTTATTATGTAATTGGATAACTTGGAAATCATGCAGACAATTGGTGACTAAACGGGTCGGGCCAGAGGTGGTTTTGTAATTCCAGGACATAAAAAATTCCCTGAATTTGTTTAATTTATCAGAAAGAGAGGTGTGGAATACAATGGTTTAAGCTATTAGCCATCCAGGTTGTTTAAATTGTTGAATCAGCATTAGGCCTCCATAAAATGCTGGCAATGGACAACATTGATTTAGGATTACAAAGGAGGGAGATCATATATATTGCTAGACCAGAGGGGTGAACTCAGCTATTGCGTATTTGTAACACGGATGTTCAGAATGGCGAGCTTTGATTCTTGTCCTGTCCTGTTATAGACTTGGTTGGTTGCTTGTTGAAAGCTGGCTATCCTCTCTTTTCAAAATGTGGGTGGTTTGAACAAGATTTCTTTGTTTTGTTGCATTTGAGCAGACTACATCAAGGCGTCTCGCTGATAGGAAGATCGAGAGGTTTGAGAAAAACATTACCAAGCGAGGAGCTGTTCCTGAAACTACCCCTAGGAAGGGAAGCCAATATCCTGTTGGCCCCATCTTGCTTGGCTTCTTTGTCTTTGTTGTCATTGGCTCATGTAAGATCTTCCTATAACTTCCTCTCTCCTATTTTTTGACTTGATATCTGTGGCATTAAACTACAAGTATCTTAGCTCTCTCTTATCTTAAAAGACAAGTAACAAGAACATCAATATCTATATTATATTCCCACCATTCTAGAATCTTAACAAGGCCTATATCCATAAATATAGAACAATGTATGTCAAACTGTCTTCATCTATGAGATATTATTGTTCTTTTTTGCACTTTCAGTTCTTTCATGTTACCTGACATCCCCTCGATTGGAGTTGCGGCCTTCTTTCCTTAAAAAAAACTGTATTCATGTCTTTCTTTCATGTCACCTAGGTTCCCACATGCATACTTCTTTGCTTTTCTGTTGTGCTCTTTTTGGTTGAATTAATCCTTCTTTCTCCGATTCCAGCTTTGTTCCAGATAATAAGGACAGCAACCAGCGGGGGTATGGCTTAAGCGTAAAAAGTTATACAAGTAGCGGTGATGATGGGCTATGCCTGGTTGTTGCAGTGTTGTGTTTCCTCAAAGTTTAGACCAATGTAGGAATTGAAGAGAAACTTCTGTAGGAATTATGTTTTTCATTTATGAGACTCAAATATAAATTTTCTCATGTCTCCTGTGGTTATGTTTGTCTATGTTCTGCACAGTTATCCTTGCCTAGTTTGGTTATGTTTGTCTGTGTTTTTCATTTACGAGTTCTAATTCATGGTTCATTTTGCTTAGTAAGTTCTTAATTGATTATTCGTGCATATTCAATGAAATTTTTAACCCATGGTTTGGCAGAACAGTAAGAATATCGGTAATAACCAATAAAAACATTAAAGCAGAAGCTGAATTGAATAATGAAATAAATATTCTAAGAAATCTAATCAACAACAACCAAATCTGATATCACAAGCCTAACTATAAGTCTTAAAAGCCTCTACTGAGAAGAGTTGCTGGGACAAGCCTCCAGCTAACAATAACTGTGGACTCATCAAAACTATTGCCGATGATATGGTAAGAGATCGTACTACCAGCGATCTGATGGTGAACATCAGAACCTATATTACAAGACATTATATCACAAAGGAAAGCATGCGATTAGTACTTTGAATGTAATGAGTACGCGAGATAGGAAAATAATTGGTATAAGCTGAATATGGTACACATAACATATAAACTAATGCAAGACCAAGTAATGAACATGTTCTGCAATATGAACTGAATAACTGAATACAAGGTCATGCAAGAATTTGAATTGTAAACTGTGCACTGTGGGAGCTACCAATAATCGACATGCCCCAATCTGACCTAAACGGGGTTTAACCTGTAACTCCAGCTAGAAGGTTGTTTAGTACCTTGCAAAGGTACGAACATTGACTGGCATGGATCCACTAGACCCATGTTCCAAAAGGATTAAGGTGTCAAGCCTGTTCTGATGGGTGACCCTTTAGAACCTACAGTGGCGTCGTAGTTCTGGGCACGGATAAGTCTCATCCCTGCGTTCACTCGGTACTAAATAATACTCCCAATTGAATGACACTGATAACTGTAATGCTCAATGATAATAATAATAATCTGAAGACTAAAATAAATGTATTATCTGAAAGCATTCAAAACATGTAAACTGGGGAATATAACATCCAAAAGTATATGCATGAAATCCTAGGTCATCGGGTGTTCATAACCCACCATCTTTGAAGAATGCAACTATTATGTCAACTTCGTAAGCCGAACGAATTTGCAGAATTCAAAGACTCAGGTCCAACAATAATAGATTTTACAACGTAGCTAGGGTTTGTGATCATGGCCAAGTAATAACACTGAAATTTATGCTAAAACGGGAATTATAACTCAATGACAGTGGCGGAGCCACAGCCAATGAAGGGTGGTCAGATGAACACCCTTTGTCGGAAATTTTTTCGAGTATATAGGTTAAATATAGATATTTATGGTTATATACATGTTGCACATCCTTGACAAGCTAGAGAAACATAGTCCAGTGGTCAAGAGTATGCATTTCCGCATCAACAATCCGGGTTCGAACCTTGGCAGGTGCAGCACTAAAAGTTTGGCTCCGCCACTGCTCAATGACGCCAAAGAATCTAGATATCAATGAATTTACCAATATCCATAAATTCTAAATTGCGAAAAAGGAACTAAAAATTGGAGAGTTGGGTTAACTTCGGGACTCAATGGGTGAAAGGGGACATATTGATGAAATCCCACATACCTGGAGATGAGAACCCCGAAGAATTCTTTAGAATTAGATGTCTGAGGAAGATAAGTCCTAGTTCTATCTTGGGGAAAGAAATCTCCTCTTTTCTCTTTGGAAACGAAGTGTCGGATGTTTTTCTGAGTAATGAGAGTAATATTAATCTTAATAATAACCCTTGAGCTACCAAAACGACGTGGTTTTAGTGTTAAAAGAGTGAGAAAAGACATGATATACCCCTTTAAAAATCGTAACTGAAAACTGCTGGGAGGGACGTACCAGACCTTCAACTATTGTGGGACCAACCTACGCTTGTGGGTTGTACTCGTGGTTGGGAGTTGGATGAGAGCTCTCTGAATATGATCAGATGAGCCTTGGTACAATCGTGGATGGTTACATTTGTAGCATCTGTGGGACTCACGATCGTGCCTTGGATCATGGTTACAAAGCACGATCATTTATGAGGGTACACTTTGTCAACTTTCAGATGTTGGGGTCATCTTGATCAGACGAGACCATTGTATGGTTGTACAATATAACCGCAGTCGTGGTTTGGCTTGTGATATCTCACTGCAAAGCGGTGCTTTACTAAAAAGGCCATAACTTCTTACTCCGATGTGGGATTAAGGTGAAACTGGATGCGTGAAAAGATGATTCAAATATCTCCCATTTGGAGGGTCTGGAGTTCAAAGATGCATCCGAATCTGGACGTTATGCTCGTTTGAAGCTGATCACTTCTTTAGGAATCGATCAGTAAAGGAGATTTTGGCTTGGTTAAGGGTTAAGGGGTTCTTGTGGCCTTGGTACATGGCCAAATCCTTTCTCATACTGTTAAAACTTTAGGATTGCTTGTTTGAAGATGATCACTTCTTTAGGAATCGATCAGTAAAGGAGATTTTGGCTTGGTTAAGGATTAGGGGGTTCTTGTGGCATTGGTACATGGCCAATCCTTTCTCATACTGTAAAAACTTGAGGATTAACCCTACGTGTACTTGAAGCATGGTTCTAGCCTTGGCTTGGATATTCCGGGGCGTTACAAATACGGAACTTGAGCTAAAGTTAAATGGGCGTAACTTGCACTGTGTATCTGTCAATTGTATTACATGAACAGCTGAGCATACAAAAAGAGGAAGCTAAGGAGGAGGGAATTCACATTGAAGACAATGTGCTTGCACCTTCTCCTTGATCCAACTGTTCGGTAATAAACGATCAGCACTTTTGGTTTTATTTATGATGAGTTCAAAGATATAATTGATATTTAAATGGTGTTTGCAGTTGAATATTAATCCACTGAAGGAGACAGAATTAGTTCTCTATGGTGGTGAATTTTACAATGGCAACAAGGTAAGGTGTTGGCAATTTTGTTTCTAGTTCTTCTATACATATGTTTTCTTAATAAAATAAAGCACAAGCGCGTAGGGTGGAAACGACAAGAGTATAAATATGGAAATTAGTAATGTGAGAGTAATTCTATGATATGTTGTTCTTATTTGATACGTTTCCCTCAAGAGTTCCCGTTGGAGTAAGTATTCCAGTTTTAATCTCCGTGTGTGTTTGTCTACTTAATGCTGCAAGTTTAAGGAGCTTTTTTTTTTTTTTACCATCTAGCTTAATGATCGATAATCTTAGATTATGAACCACTTATTCATGAAAATGTGGTGCGCTAAATAATAGTACTCTATATGTGTCAGTTTTTTTCCCCGTTTGCATCTCACGGGTGAGTTTAACTGATTTTCGGAGCTGTATTGGAGTATAAGAATTCCTTGAGGAAAAAAAATGTTTAGTCCATTACAAAATTAAACTAGATGTCAGAAAACAAAAATTAAATGTATAGTACTATAGAGTATAGACTGCAGGTTGTCCATATTAAAACGATAAAAGAAAACAGTCTTTTTTCAAATATCATATTGTTCGACTCTTGAGAAGACAAAAGGGAGAAATTTATCAATGGTTAGCACTAAGTACCCTTTTTTCCATGATTGTGACGATGGACTAGTGATGTGTCATATTTCTGAATGATGAGTTAGAATTTATGGAATTGGCTTAATGCAAACGTTTGTATATGGCGATCTCTACTGGTTTGACGTGGAAAAGCAAGAGTGGAAGTTGATTTCAAGCCCCAACAGTCCTACTTGCAGTGCACACCAAGCGGTTGCTTGGAAAAATTATCTTTATATTTTTGGTAAAAAATTCTCAAGTCTGTATAACGAGTATGACTCTTAGCATACACAACTTTGTGCATCTTGATATATGCATTTGAGTTCATATCCTATTCCTCTTCCATAATGGTTATTGAAATTATTGTTGTTATGTAATTAGGTGGTGAATTTACATCTCCTAATCAATAGCGATTACATCATTACAAGGTAGAAACCATTGTTTATCCCTGCAATGTCACACTTCTGTCTTTGATCCCAATGTTTATAATGTATTGTATATCTTTTTGTTATTTGTATTTCAGGACTTCTGGGTGCTGGAGACAAACCAGTGGGAGCAACTAAATTATAAAGGGTGTCATAGTCCACGTTCAGGTCACCGCATGGTATGTTGAGCTTTCATTGAACTAACTGAATTCTTGATAAACAGTTGACTTTGGTTCCCATTTGGTATTCGGTATCCACTTTGGGGCCCAACTAATTTTAATTCGATCCGGGAAGTCCCACTTTTTTTGGCAGGTTGGGTGGGGTAAAGCACTCCCCACGATAGGTGAATCCATTCCAATTCTCAAACCCAAGACCTCTAGTTAACGATGAAGAAGTACTACCACTTCACCACAACCTTTGGTGGTGATAAACATCTCTTTCTTGCTTACAATGCCTTATTTTCCATATAATGTGAAAAGCAAATACGAGGATGTCTTCTATGAAAAAGACAATACGAGGATGTCTCAGTCTGTTTATTCTGTTTGAGCTTATGAAACATTCTATTCAAGGGAGTTGATGCACAAACAAACAATTTATCCAGTTTACTTCATGCACTTCTTCCCCAAACCCCACTTGGTGGGAATACACTGGGTTTGTTGTTGTTGTACTTCATGCACTTCTTGGCTTATTGCAGATTTTGTACAAGCACAAGATTATAGTTTTTGGAGGCTTCTATGACACTCTTAGAGAAGTCAGGTGGTTATTTTTTCCTTTGTTAAAGTGTTGCAATTTACTGAAATTAATATGAGAAGCTTTCAATGATCTATAAACCAATATTCTATTTTGATCAGTGATTATCAGAGTTCCTAGTGGCTTTGTGACTCACTTGCAGCTTTCTGCATTCTGCAGTGAGCTTTTGGAGTTGTGAAGTTAACTCATACATATTTTGCAAAATGATTCTCTCTAATACAATAGGTTTATATATTCATATCTACATGTCTCCCTGCTATGTACTCTTCTGCTGCATCTTTCCTCGACCCACTCGACCAGATCCAGGCCTTGCAGAGAATGGAGGCAAAAACCCATAGATTAGTGACAAAATAACCTACATACTTTCCTTGTAGGGCAGAACGACTTGTTGAAAACTTCAGACAAGTTTTGACATGTGTCCTGCGGATTCATGTATTATATCCTCACATATAACAGGATATTTTCTTATAAAAACATTATGGAATATTCTCCACTGATTCATTTGTCACTTATTTATTCTCTGGTTTCACAAGTAGCTCAGTTGCACAGATGCCTGCTAATTGTAATAATTAATAAATGCATCTGAATTGAGGCTCTAACCTAGTTGTCTGGACATAAAGGGATCTTTGACGCAATTTCTAAAATTTGCAAAACCTCTACTTATTATTGCAGGTATTACAATGATCTTCATGTATTTGTATCTTGATCAGTATAAGGAGAGCACAGATATAATGGACCTGACATTTCTGCATTTTTCTGGTCTATTTGTTTTACAAGTTCTAAATGCTAATCACTTTGATATTCATGCTACAGTGGCAAGAGATAAAATCTACATCTGGATGTATGTGGCAGAGTGCTCGAAGTGGCTTTCAAGATGAGGGGAATGATCAGCTGGAGTAATTTTTGCTCCACTACCTATCATCTTTGTTTGACTATTTGAGGTGTCTGGGTTAATGTATAATATCCTGCCACGGTTTTTATACTGTTCAAATTTTTTTCTGCATTCTGTTGAGCTCCTACCTTCCAGGCTTCCACTGCTCCCTCTATTCCCTTCTATACGACTTAGATATTCGCTCTGAACAAGTACTGCTTACTGATATTCAAGGTTGTAGATACCACTATATAACATACCATTAGGTATCTTAAGCCCTCAAAATTTCTTGTTTTCTATAGTATTTTTTCCTTGTCAGTACATCTATACAGCCCAAACTGTAGGAAATAAAAAAATTTGGTCTACTTGGCATAACTCATCGGGATTGAATTCGATAAGTTCCTCACAAAAGGTAAAATGTAACAAGGGAAAATATAATAGTAGTAGTTTTATATTCCACCTTTTCAATATAAACATGGCTATTTATAGCCAAATGGAAACTTAGCCAAAATAGCTTTGTACAAGGGGTGGAGAATTATTTGGCTTTTAAGCCTAACTAAGTGTATGCCACATGGCATAGCTATTGACACATGAGCATCCATTTGTCTTCATAACACTTTCCCTTGGATGTCCATGTAAAGAAAAAATTTATTGAATATGTATTTGAGTGTTGCCTCATTTAAAACCTTACCAGTTGAAGCACACTGTCCTAGAAGTTTACCGATCTAAATACGTTTGTGCTTTGGCATGATCGAATTGGTCATCTTAGCTCAATAATGATGAGACAAATCATTGAAAATTTAAAAGGGCACCGGTCGAAGAACCTGAAGATTCTTACAAGTGATAATTGTCATGTGTTGCTTGTTATCAAGGCAAATTGATAACTAAATCATCAACACTGAAAGTTGGCGTTGAATTCTCTTTTTTTTCAGAACGTATACATAGGGATATATGTGGACCTATTCTCCCATCTAGTGGGTCATTTAGATATTTATGGTCCTAATAGACGCATCTTCAAGATGGTCTCATGTGTCTCTTATCATCTCGCAGCCTGACATTTACGAAATTATTGGCACAAATAATATGATTAAGGGCGCAATTTTCAGATTATCCCATTAAGGCTATTTGCCTCGATAATGTTGGAGAATTTACATCCTAAGCTTTTGATGATTACTGTATATGAGTAGCGATAAGAGTTGAACATCCTGTTGCTCATGATCATACTCAAAATGACCTTGCTGAGTCATTTATTAAGCGCCTGCAATTGATAGCAAGACCACTACTTATGAAAACAAAATTGCACAACAAATCCGTTCCAGTGACAATCTAGCAAATTTGTTCACTAAATCTTTACCAACTTCAGATAGTACACAAGATTGGAGTGCGAAGACTGAATCATTTGAATTGGGGTCTTCATCAGATGGAGTAAGAATACGCGTTGTACTCTTTTTTCTTTAACCAAGGTTTTATCCCACTAGGTTTTCCCGGTTAGGTTTTTAACGAGGCAACACTCAAATGTGTATTCGGTAAATTTTTCTTTACATGGACATTCAAGGGGGAGCGTTATGAAGACAAATGGATGTCCATGTGTCAATAGCTATGTCATGTGGCATACACTTAGTTAGGCTTAAAAGTCAAGTAATCCTCCACCCCTTGTACAAAGTATTTTGGCTAAGTTTTCTTTTGGCTATAAATAACTATGTTAATTTTGAAAAGGTGGAATATAAGACTACTCCTATTACATTCTCTCTTGTTACGTTTTACCTTTAGTTACTTTCCTAGAGAGTTCTATGTCACGTACCATGTTATGAAGACAAATGGATGCCCATGTGTCAATAGCTATGTCATGTGGCATACACTTAGTTAGGCTTAAAAGCCAAGTAATCTTTCACCCCTCGTACAAAGCTATTTTGGCTATACATAGCTATGTTTATATTGAAAATATGTAATATAAGACTACTATTATATTGTCCCTTATTACATTTTACCTTTTGTTACTTTCCTATATAGTTTTATATCACCTTATCAGCACGAGTTTATAATTTACTTTTCATAAAATAATGTCAAAGATATCTAAACGTGAATTTGTTGCCCTGGATATATCAGGCAAAACTTATATATCTTGGGCACTTGATGTCGAAATCCATTTGGATGCGATGGGTCTAACAGACACCATCAAAAATGAAAATCAGGCATCGAATCAACACCGTGCCAAGGCTATGATATTTCTCCATCATCATCTTGATGAGGTCTTAAAAATGGAATATCTCACAATTAAGGATACTCTTATACTGTGGAATAACCTAAAAGAGAGATATGAGATGGTCTTCCTTCCACAGGCACATTATAAATGGACCCATTTGAGATTACAAGATTTTAAAAATATAACTGCATGTAATTCTGCCAAGTTTAGGATTAAATCACAATTAAATTTATGCGGAGAAAATATCACCAATCACAATATGCTAGAGAAAACATTCTCCACCTTTCCTGCCTCGAGTATGCTCCTGCAATAGCAATATCTATACATAAGATTCAAAGAGTATTCTGAACTAATTTCGCATCTTCTCGTTGCTGAACAACACAATGATTTTTTGATGAAAAATCATAAAGGTTGACCTACTGGTACTACTCAATTTTCTGAAATAAATGCTGCAAATTTTCACCAATCCAGACATGAAAATGGTCCTGGACCCAATCGTGGTCATGGTCGAGGAAGAAATTTTAATCAGGTGATCGTCTTGCATTAAATAATGACCCTCAACACCAGCAGTGTAAAAAGAAGGTGAAAATACTGAAGCAGCGCAAAGGAAAATTTCAAAAAATAAATACTATCGGTGTGGAGGAAAGGGGCACCGGTCACGTATCTGTCGTATGCCAAAATATATGGTTCATCTCTATCAGGCGTCTCTCAAGAAAATGAATAACAATGTAGAAACAAACTTTATCTTCGAAGATAATGTTAAGACTATGGATTTAGATGTTGCAGATTTCTTTGAAATTCTTGAAGAAAATGTTAGTAACCTTGTCGTTTACGAATCTACAATAGTCCAAGTATTTTACTTTTCTGTTTGATATAAAACTATCTAAGAAAGTAACAAAAGGTAAAATATAACAAGGAAAGTAACAAAAGGTAAAATGTAACAAGGGAGAATATAAGAGTAGTCTTATATTCCACCTTCTCAATATAAACATGGTTATTTATAGCCAAAAGAAAACTTAGCAAAAATAGCTTTGTACAAGGGGTGGGGGATTACTTGGCTTTTAAGCCTAGCTAAGTTTATGCCACATGGCATAGCTATTGACACATGGGCATCCATTTTTCTTCATAACAGTTAAAATATTGTTCTCTGACCTTTCTTTATGTTGTTTAGTAAGGATAAAGAAGGTTCGCAGAATTATTTGCATGACTCATCTTTTGCATTAGATGATGTGTTTTCTTTAGCGTTGTATAGAAAAGTTTTCAGTACTAAAGTTAGTCTGTCATATTATATGCTTCTTTGGTGGTAATCACATTAATCGGTTCCTAAGTCCATCTTTTACAAATTTTACAGATATATCTATACAGTGGTTATTCCCAAGAAGTTTTGACTGATAAAAGTGGCTCAGAGAAGGGAATCGTTCATTCGGACATGTGGTGATCCTAAGACATGGGAATGGAACAAGGTTTATATCTTACCGTTTTCTCCTCCTCTCCTTTGTATTCACAATCTCTTATTGTGGAAAAAAAAAGAAGTAATGTACTTTCAACTCTCTCCCCCATCAAATTTGTTACTGTAGGTGTCTATGTAGAAGATGGGCTTGAACCATTTGACTGCATAATTATATTTGACAATAATAAGCATAAGTATGCTAAAGATTTCTAGACTAGTATATGCGAAATTAAATACTAAGAACACATTTCAGTTCCAAGCGTTGGCAGAAAATAGAATCCAGGCACATATAAGATTATTATTGTATCGTGCTTAGATTGACACGTATTGCTTCAAAATGTACTTCCCCTGGCCAAATGACTGTTAGGGTTTTTGTACTGATTTTCTTACTATATTTAAGTTTTATTTTTTCTTAAAAACAAAATAAAAGTTACCATAATTACTTTTACTTTTCCTGGAAAAAAAAAATATAATTCTTTTTCATATTTGGCTAACCTCTTTCGTAGGAAAGGTTTTGAAACTCTATAAATAGAACACCTCCTTCTCGTACCATAATACAATAGCATCCACAATGTAGTATTTAAAGAGTCTTAGGGGGAGATTTCTCCAATAGGTTTAATGATTTTTGATATTAGGTTTTATAATATGTAGGCCGATTGGCCAAAACATATAATAATTTAATACTTTTTAGTATTGTTTTCTTTGTCGTCTGAATTATCACCACGATAGTTTGCAACTAATAGCTTCCGCATGACGCCCTCTCGATTTCGATCCGAACAATAACAACAATGATTGCAGATGTCCAGACTTTCATAGGTTGCTGCCGTTGTCACGAGAAATTAAGTACTTTATTTTCTGAGAAAGATACCAGTTCAATTCCTTTTAGAGTATAAAAATTGCACCAGAATTCTCCTGCAGAATAACACCCCCACTCCCTCCCCCGAAAAAAAAAGAAGACAAGCATTGTTACTGCACATGAGGAACACTATGAAATGGCTGTTGCATTTACGTCTCCATGTAAACATTGATGAGAGTGGGATAATGCCTTGCTTGTCTTTCAAACTAGAGCATCATCTGAAAGATTCTCTGAAAATCTGGGTTTAGTTTATATTTGTTACTGTTGCTTTATTTATTTTACTGACGAGTTGAAAGAGTGCTCTTATTTTATTGTGAGTAATTTTTCCATCTTCAGAACTTGTCCTTTTATTAAATTTATCTTGCTGCATGTAAGGTAAAAAAAAAGTGGCATGCCTCCCGGGCCTCGTGCTGGCTTCTCTATGTGCATACATAAAAACGGGCTATACTATTTGGAGATGTCGTGGATATGGAAATGGAAGGTTGTTTTTCTTTGTATAAGCATATCTAGCAGCCTTTGTGCTTCTTTTCACATTCATTTGCTCTTTTGACTTTTAAAAGGACAACTTTTGGAAATAAAGGAAAATGATGCAATAAGATGTCAAAGAAATGCAAACAAGCTTCTAACTCTATGTTCTATCCAGGTGATGTTATGATGAGCTTGTTTCTTTATGAACTTTATGGCTTCCAATTAGACACTCACCGCTGGTAAATGCCTATTCCACTAGTTCGTATTTTTCTTGAGAAATGTTTTACTCTTTTATCGGTTGGCACATGTGACATGACTATCTTTCACATTCTTTCTGCATCATCTTTCTGCCTTGGCCAGTGGAGTGCAATGCTATATTCTCTTGGAGGTTAATATATATTCCTCATACAAGTACCCATTGGAGCTGCGGAAGGAGAAAGCTACAAAACCTAAGGTACTAGCATTATTAGCTTTTAAAATCGTCTGAGATACTGCTTAAACTACTGTTCAGGGTCATCATACTCCTCATGCGGTGCCTATCGAAGCGCTGTTATGCATGTGGTTCGTTCATTGCGATTTAAAAATAATATTCTCCTCCCACAAATTTCATTTTCCTTTGTTCTTTGGGTGCAATAGTTTCGTGATCACCAAAGGAATTAGGGAGGACAGTCAGAGGTGCTAAAACTGCGATTCTAAATTTCAAACACTTAGACAGAGTCTAGCTAAGAAACTTCTGCATTCTACATCATCAAGAGGGTTGTGAAGCTCCTCTATCTTGGGGAAAAATGTAGAAAACAAAGTAGTGGCTTGTACTGTGGAGCCAGTCTAAATGAAGAATACTGAGCAAGAGAGAAACCCAAAGTCCAAAGGTATATACATGACAGATGACACATAATCGGTCGGGTCTTGCATGGGACATAAGTTTGTCTTGGGCTGTTGTATGTGAACATTTTAGTAACCAGACACTTAGTAGTCACAATTTCATTGAAGTCCTCTTCAAGATAAATCTATGGATATTTGAGGGACATGCCTTGGCATCTTAGCGCTTGCACTGGAACCATGGAAGTGTCCAGCAGTGCTGCACCTAGCGTTATGGTTAAACTGAAGCTGGATGAGTCTTTAAAAAACACTAGATCATATCATATTGCATGGGTAATTTAGAAAAATCATATTGCATAATTCGTCATCTTATTTTGTGCCCAACCTAGATTTGAACCAAGTAAATGGCCATTTGATACTTGGGGTAAGTTGGGCGTTGGGACAGACCAACTTATTCTAGTTCTACGAGGTCCATCTTTGCTACTATTGCTCAACCTGCAAATCTCTCGAGTAATGTTTTCCCATGTCAAACATGATCTACCTGCTCAGAGCTGACTCTTTTGAGAACTGGGGTGTAGCTGAGCTGGGTTAACTTGCAAGCCATTTGTCCCTGATTCTACACATTCAAGTTCGGCTGAGCCAACTAGCAAGCCTGTACTTGTTGATGCCCAGCTTGTTAGGCTTGCTAGCATAGCCGAGCCTGCCCAATATTTCCCTAATTCAAACTTAAAGTACTACTAAGTCCTAAGCATGGCCACCTCTCTGTTAGGAAAGACGGGCACACAATCAAAGAGCCCGACGGGGTAGCAACGGAAAATACCCAAGACTAAACTCTCCCTTTCAACTTGAACCAAGAGGAGACAAGCAAACCAAGCAAAACAAAGTATTATGGCAGCAAATGAATTACCACACAAATGCGATAGGGCAAGAATAAAGGCAATCACACAAGACACCAAATTTACGTGGAAAACCCTTCAGTGTGAAGAGTAAAAAACCACGGGACCAAACCTCCACTATAATCACCAAAGAGTTACAATATTGTCCTCCAAAATGGCTACAAAACAAGTGCCAAACAACAAAAAACAATACATAAACCACAGCACCAAACACTAGAGAAATAAAGGAGTGAAAGCACAAATAACGCAGCTACTGTTCAGGAATGAAGACCAGGAGCTACAGGCCACCAAATCAAGCTCCGTCAGTTCCTAATCAAAGATTGAGATGAGAGGAACAAGCAGTCCAAAAATCAGCTCAATCGGACAAGAAACGAAGCGGGAATCGCAATTTGAAGTTGACAGCTGTGGCTGAAATTTAGGAAGGGAAAAAGACTCAATAACCCAACAATTCTCCCCCTCCCAACTATGTGGAGGAGACCGTCTTCCCGGCGATCATGCAACAATCTTCAAACTTCCCTCTTGGCAAAGCTTTAGTCATCATGTCGGAACCATTATCATCCGTATGAATCTTCTCAAGTTCAAGCAACTTAGAATCCAATGGTATCTCACATCAATGTGTTTAGACCGACCATGAAATGTAGAATTCTTGCCAAGATGTATGGCACTTTGACTGTCGCAATGAAGCACATA
>NC_061113.1:243519101-243526555 GCF_002878395.1 Capsicum annuum
TTGGCAAGAATTCTACATTTCATGGTCGGTCTAAACACATTGATGTGTTTAGACCGACCATGAAATGTAGAATTCTTGCCAAGATGTATGGCACTTTGACTGTCGCAATGAAGCACATACTGCTCTTGAGCACAACCAAGTTCCCCCAAGAATCTCTTCATCCAAAGCAATTCTTTACAAGCTTCAACGGCAGCAATAAGCTCAGCTTCTGTAGTAGATAGAGCAACACATTTTTGCAACCTAGATTGCCAAGACACAGCTCCCCCTGCAAAAGTAACCAAATACCCTGAAGTAGACTTGTGAGTATCAATATCACCGGCCATATCTGAATCAGTATAACCACAAAGAATAGGCTTCCCTGTACCAAAACACAAACTCAGACTAGAAGTGCCACAAAGATATCTCATAATCCACTTCACAGCATTCTAATGTTCTCTTCCCGAATTAGAAGGAAAACGACTAACAACACCAACGGCATGAGCAATATCCGATCTTGTGCAAACCATTGCATACATCAAACTACCAACAACTGAAGCATAAGGAACTTTCTTCATATCTTCCTTCTCATCATCACTGGAAGGACACTGCTTCGTGCTCAACTCGAAGTGCATAGCTAAAGGTGTACTGACAATCGTAGCCTTGTCTATGTTAAACCTTCGAAGTACTTTCTGAATATACTTCTCTTGTGATAACCACAACTTCTTGGCCTTTCTGTCACGGACAATCTGCATGCCAAGAATTTGCTTTGTTGGTCCTAAGTCTTTCATAGAAAAAGACTTACTCAACTCTTGCTTCAACTTTTGAATCCTGCAAGCATTATGACCAACAACAAGCATGTCATCAACATAAAGCAACACACTAATATAGTCACCATCAGAGAATTTTTGCACAAAAACTCAATGGTCTGAAGTAGTCTTCTTGAAGCCCTGTTGACTCATAAAGGAACCAAACTTCCTGTACCACTGCCTAGGAGCTTGTTTCAAACCATACAAGTTCTTCTTCAATTTGCAAACATAATTCTCTTTTCCCCTGACTTCAAAACCTTCGGGTTGCTCCATATAAATTTCTTCATCTAAGTCACCATGGAGAAAAGTAGTTTTAACATCCATTTGTTCAAACTTTAAATCTAGACTTGCAGCTAAGTCTAGAACCACACGAATGGATGACATCTTTACAATCGGAGAAAATATCTCATCAAAATCAATTCTCTTTTTCTGGTTAAATCCCTTCACAACCAATCTAGCTTTGTACTGTGGAATTGGATTACCATCTTCATGCTTCACCCGAAAAACCCACCTATTTTTCAAAGTTTTTCTGTCTTTAGGCAGCTTAACCAAATCAAAGGTATGATTATCTTGAAAAGATTTAATTTCTTCCATAACATCAAAACACTTTTCTTTTTCTTCACTTTCTATGGCCTCGTCAAGACTCTCAGGTTCTCCCCCATCAGTCAAGAGTACATACTCACTGGGAGAATAACGAGATGAAGGTAGTCTCTCTCTTGTAGATCATCTGAAAGAACTATCTGGAGCATCAACAACTAGTTGCTGATCAACCATATCAACTTGCATTGGAGCATCAACAACTTCTTGCTGGTCATTCTGAACATGATCATCATCTTCATTATCAACTTGATTTTCATCATCATGAAGATTTTCTTCAGGAGCAGTAGTCAAAGGAACTGGATCAACATCAACTAGGCTCTCACTACTCTGAGAATCAACCTTCTCAGCTTTGTCAAAATCTTCAATTGTTTGGTCTTCAAAGAACACAATATCGCAGCTTCTAACAAGTTTCTTCTCAACTAGATCATAGAAACGATAGCCAAATTCATCTTGACCATAACCAATGAAGATATACTGTCTAGTTTTAACATCCAACCTTGACCTTTCATCCTTAGGAACATGCACAAAAGATTTACACCCAAAGACTCTAAGATGATCATAAGAAACATTCTTACCAGACCAAACTCTGTCAGGGACATCACCATTCAAAGCAACAGTAGGAGATAAATTGATAACATAAACAACCGTATTAAGTGCTTCTGCCCAAAAGGAATCTGGCAGCTTAGCATCTGAAAGCATATATCTAACCCTCTCAACTAGTGTTCTGTTCATCCGCTATGCTAAGACATTCAACTGAGAAGTCTTTGGAGGAGTTTTATGATGTCGAATAACCTGCTCTCTACAATATCTATCAAAAGGACCAATGTACTCATCACTATTATCTGAACGGATGTATTTCAATTTCTTCCATGTCTGTCTTTCAACCAAGGCCTGAAAATTCTTGAACACATCAAGTACTTGATCCTTGGACTTCAAAGAAAATACCCAGAGTTTGCGAGAATGATCATTAATAAAAGTCACAAAGTAAAGTTTACCACCATGAGACCTTACTTTAAAAGGACCGCACAAATCAGAATGCACCAACTCCAGCAAATCGAGCTTTCTTGAAGGCGGATGACTCTGAAAAGAAACTCTTTTCTGTTTACCGGCTAAGCAATGAACACACTTCTTCAACTTTGCTTGTTTTACTCCAGAATGCAAATTTTTCTTAGCCAAACTATCAATCCCCTTCTCACTCATATGACTCAACCTTCTATGCCACAACTCTGATGAAGTATCATTCTCCACCAGGTTTATCAAGCCTCTAGAAGTAGAGCCCTGAAATACGTACAAGTTAGACAACTTCATCTCGAGCCACAATCATCGAACCTCTAGTAAGCTTCCACTGGCCAGCACCAAGGGTATTAACATAACCTTCATCATCAAGACTTCCTACAGAAATCAAATTCAGGCGAACATCTGGAGCATGCTTGACATTATTGAGAACTAGTTTAGAACCATTGTTACGTTTCAAACAAATCGTGCCAATGCCAAGTACTTTAACTTCATCATTATTGCCCATTTTCAACATCCTAAAATTACTTAGAGTATAAGAACAAAATAATTCTTTCTTTGGCGTAACATGAGATATAGCACCAGAATCCACAAACCAGCTAGACTCATTGCAAACAAGATTAATAGCATTCTCACCACAAGCAATAAGAAGATCATCATTAGCAACAACAGCAACACAATTTTATTATCGCCTTCTTTCTTTTGCCGTTTTATAGCTCTCTTATGCTTGTAACAATATTTCATGATATGCCTCTTTTTGTAACAATAGTCACATGTAACATTCTTGAATTTGGACCTTGACTTGTTTCTACTTTTTTCTATATTATTTGAGTCTCTAGACTTATGTCTCCCCCTCTCTTCAGTAACCAAAACATCAGAGTGTGAAGATGAAGAAGATGAGGCCTGAGATCTTCTTCTCATCTCTTTATTCAAGACACCACTCTTAACATATTCCATAGTTACAATATCACCGGGAGCAGAATTAGTCAAAGAAACTCGAAGAGTTTCCCAAGAGTAAGGTAGAGTATTAAGAAGTCAAAGTCCCTGAATTTCTTCATCGAACTTTACACCCATTCCGGACAGCTGTTCAAGGACACCCTGAAAATCATTTATATGATCAGAAATAGGACTGTCTTCTTTATACCTGATATTCATCAATTGCTTAAGAAGGAACAACTTGTTATTGTCAGTCTTCGAAGCATAAAGTGTCTCGAGCTTGTCCCACAAACTTCTAGCATGTGTCTCATTCACAATATGATTTCTAACATTATCTTCAACCCATTGTCTGATATAGCCACAAACCTGTAAGTGCTCAAATTCCCAATCCTCATCTGTCATGGATTTAGGTTTAGTAGATGCAAACACAGGTAGATGCATTTTCTTGATAAATAGAAGATCTTTCATCTTGCCTTTCCAAGTATGATAGTTACTACTATTCAAACACACCATCTTGCTCATATTTGCCTCCATCATTCAAATCGACAATCAACAACAACCAACGCTTTGATACCACTTGTTAGGAAAGATGGGCACACAATCAAAGAGCCCGAAAGGGTAGCAGCGGAAAATACGCAAGACTAAACTTTTCCTTTCAACTTGAACCAAGAAGAGACAAGCAAACTAAGTAAAACAAAGTAATATGGCAGCAAATGAATTACCACAAATGCGATAGGGCAAGAATATAGGCAATCACACAAGACACCAAATTTATATAGAAAATCATTCGGTGTGAAGAGTAAAAAATCACGGGACCATACCTCACTATAATCATCAAAGAGTTACAATATTGTCCTCCAAAATGGCCATAAAACAAGTGCCAAACAACAAGAAACAATACATAAACCACAGCACCAAACACTAGAGAAATAAAGGAGTGAAAGCACAAAAAATGCAGTTACTGTTCGGGAATGAAGACCGGGAGCTACAGGCCACCAAATCAAGCTCCGTCAGTTCCTAATCAAAGATTGAGATGAGAGGAACAAGCAGTCCAAAAATCAGCTCAATCGGACAAGAAATGAAGTGAGAATCGCAATTTGAAGTTGACAGCTGTGGTTAAAATTTAGGTGTGAAAATCAGCTTGAAAACTCTCTTTTTGTGATGGTATATGCCCCCATAGTAATGGGCCTATGGTCAAAAGTGGATTGGTCCAAATTGGATTTTCTGTACTTTCACCTTTCTATTCTCTCATTAACCATAGCTGTGAACTCATGCCTCTTTCCTTGAGGTGAGTCCGCGCTGCCTCTTCCATCCAAGCACTCATCCTTTTTCATCTCGGTCACTGTCATTCAGATCTCTTCCATTTACAACTCTGCGATAGCAGCATCTGTTTTAATTTTCAAAGCCACTTCTCAGCTTTTCCATGCAAATCACACATGCCAAGCTTTACGTTTGCAATTGCTAGGTCGAATATCCTTTATTTGAAGATACAGAAGAATATTTTGCAAGGTCAATTTATTATTTATTAGAGTGATTAAGTTTTCATTGTGATTTTTTGAGTTCTAACCAACGGAATAGTTGTTTTTGGTTAGGAAGCAGAAGGAGCAATTTTGTGATTTTCGATTATGATTTTTGTGTTCTAGCTGTTCTTTTTTGTTGGGATTTGGCTCTATGGGTCTGTGGTATGTTTTTGGGTTTCATTTTGTCCACCTTAATTTCTTCTTCTCAGATTCTACGCCCTAAATACAAGGCAGCAGTCCGATACACTAAAGTGACACATCTCTCTGAAATTCATGGCTTTTGAACGAAATCTTACAGTAGAAGCCAAATCGAATGGTATTTTTTGCTTGTCTATGATACCGATGATTTAATTCACCCCAAAATTGTATCTAAAAGAGAAACAAAAACATTATGAAACGATGGATGAATAAATATTTTAATTTAGTCCCTCACAACCTATAGATCTAACTCACAAAATTATTTTATTATGTTCTTTTGGGGTGTTTCTTCCTGTGATAACCGTTTTGGGTTCTACTAATCTAAATTCATTTCAAGATTTTACACTTTGGAGGTAAAATGTTCTTAACTAAAGACGACTACATTTAGTTATTATTATATATTTACATGAGGTCAGTGTAGTCGATAAGTCTACAAATTTCAAATTTTAAATTCACATGACTTTTGAAAATTAAAAATTTGATCCAACTTATCTAAATGGTTGAATGGTTTATCCCTAAATAATTCGTCTAATTTGAGTAGATTCACAATTAGCGGATCAGAAGTGCACTGTATAAATATTAATTAACTAAAAATAATATGCAAATTACAAAAAATAAAAAATCAACATTTGAGCGAGACAAAAGGTGCTAATTGACAAACTAATGCATAATTTGTTTCCATCCAATCAATATTTTAAATATTTTTTGCAAGTGTATAAAAGTTTATCTACAAAAGAAAATTCTTAAATATATTCATTTTTCCTTTTGCCACTTACCTTTCTTAAAAGTTCGTTGAATTTTCGCTGTACCGAACACACTCTAAATCAATTTATATTTAAAAAGGGGAATTTTTCAAAAAATAACATTATTTTGCTATAAAATTCACCTTTCATAATCACATTTTACATAATTATCATTTATAGTCATTATATTCGATTTGTGCCCGCTGTATTCGATTTTACAGATAGTATGTATTTATATAAAATATGAATACAATTCATTTAGTCGCGTCAAAAATGGAATTCAATATTTTTGAAAAAAAAAAAAAATTTCAACCACTCTTATCTCGTTGAATTGAATATTTTCTTGCCTAACATTATCATTATATTTTTTTATTTTTTGTGTGTTTTTCCGTTTCTTCTTCTTTTTTCTATTTTTTCCTACTTTTATTTTTTTCATTTCTTTCCTTTTTTTTTTTTTTTTTTTTGTTTTTTTCTCTATTTAATCTCTAACTTCTATTTCTCTTTCTTCTTTTCTTTTCTTCTTTGATTATTTTTTTTTACTTATTTTCTTTATTATTATTTTTATTCTATTTTATATTTTTGTATTTTAAAAAAATATGACTAGTCGAGCACAAGTCATGGATGATAACGTAAATACCACAATTGTTTATCGTATTTGTAGTCACACTGTCATTTACATTTTTGTATTTATTGATACAACTATATTTGTATTTGTATTAAAAAGTTCGCACTTGTATTTATATTTTATAGTTCGCATTTGTATTTGTATTTAATAGTTCGCACTTGTATTTATATTTGTTAGTTTGCGCCATCGTTTATATTTATATAATCCACACTTGTATTTTAAAGAACTATTTTATATTTGTATTTTATAATTGATTGCATATTATATTGGATTATATTTATATTACGATTTTATTGTGCTTGTATATTTAGATTATATTTGGATTATACTTGTATTTGTATTTTATTTTATTCATTACCTTTTTATTTTTAAGAAATCATTTTGTATTTGTATTTGTAAGTTGATTGCATATTGTATTTAATTGTGACTATGTACTATTTAACATTTGTATTTATATACAAACAAGTAAGTGCATTAATTGTATTTTCGTGATTCTAAAATATATAAATATGTAATGTATCATTTGACACAAATATACCGTTTTGTATTTGTATATCAAAATTATCATTCATATTTGTAAATAAACAAATATCACTTGATACAAATACAATGACAAACAAATGATTTTACAAATACAATATTTATTTGTATATATTGTATTTGTATAAAAATCTGAGTTGTATTTATTTATATAAATAAATACAACTAGTATCAATAAATACTAACAAGTATTCGTAAAAAGAAAATCAATCGTTCTTTTTCAATAATTAAAAAATACAAATGATAGTTCACACTTATATCTGTATGTTATAGTTCATATTTGTATTTGTATTTTATAGTTCGCACTTGTATTTGTATGTTATAATTCATGTTTGTATTTGTATTTTATAGTTCGTATTTGTATTTGTTAGTACGCATAAATGAAAAAGAAGGGGAAAAAATGAAAAGGAAAAAAAAAGGAGAAAAGATGAGAGAAAAAGAAGGAGAAAAAATAAAAAGAAGAAGGATAGTAATAGAAAATAGAGAAAAAAAA